>NC_045547.1:53143048-53443048 GCF_009769535.1 Thamnophis elegans
AACAGATGTTTGTTGTTCGAAACAGAGCTTTGGTTGAAAAGTAACACTTCCTGGTTGAATTGAGTTCTTTAGCCAATTCTGAGATACACTTTGGTCTAACTCCTCTGGCAAAGCTCTGACAGCGAATGAAGGGTTTTTTTAGCTTTCCCAACTCAGGACACCCCTAATAGGTGTTTATGTTTCGAATATCAGGTTTGGTTCAAAAGTAACACTTTCTGGTTGAATTGAGATATTTCGCCAATTCTGAGATACACTTTTGTCTAACTCCTCAGGGAAAGCTCTGATCACAAAACGGAGTGGTTTTTTAGTTTTCTCGACTCAGGATACCCCAAATAGATGTTTGTTGTTCGAAACAGAGCTTTGGTTCAAAAGTAACACTTTCTGGTTGAATTGAGATATTTCGCCAATTCTGAGATACACTTTTGTCTAACTCCTCAGGGAAAGGTCTGATCACAAAACGGAGTGGTTTTTAAGTTTTCTCGACAGGATACCCCAAATAGATGTTTGTTTTTAGAATCAGAGCTTTGGTTGAAAAGTAACACTTTCCAGTTGAATTGAGATATTTCGCCAATTCTGAGATACACTTTTGTCTAACTCCTCAGGGAAAGCTCTGATCACAAAACGGAGTGGTTTTTTAGTTTTCTCGACTCAGGATACCCCAAATAGATGTTTGTTGTTCGAATCAGAGCTTTGGTTGAAAAGTAACACTTCCTCGTTGAATTGAGTTCTTTCACCAATTCTGAGATACACTTTGGTCTAACTCCTCTGGCAAAGCTCTGACAGCGAATGAAGGGTTTTTTTAGCTTTCCCAACTCAGGACACCCCTAATAGGTGTTTATTTTTGAATATCAGGTTTGGTTCAAAAGTAACACTTTCTGGTTGAATTGAATTCTTTCACCAATTCTGTGATACACTTTGGTCTAACTCCTCAGGGAAAGCTCTGATCACAAAACGGAGTGGTTTTTTTAGCTTTCCCTACTCAGGATACCCCTAATAGATGTTTGTGTATCGAATTAGAGCTTTGGTTCAAAAGTAACACTTTCTCGTTGAATTGAGTTCTTTCGCAAATTCTGAGATACGGTTTGGTCTAACTCCTCAGGGAAAGCTCTGATCACAAAACGGAGTGGTTTTTTAGTTTTCTCGACTCAGGATACCCCAAATAGATGTTTGTTTTTAGAATCAGAGCTTTGGTTCAAAAGTAACACTTTCCGGTTGAATTGAGATATATCACCAATTCTGAGATACACTTTTGTCTAACTCCTCAGGGGAAAGCTCAGATCACCAATCGGAGTGGTTTTTTTGTTTTCCCGACTCAGGACACCCCTAATCAGTGTTTGTGTTTCGAATCTGAGCTTTGTTTCAAAAGTAACACTTTCTGGTTGAATTGAGTTCTTTCACCAATTCTGAGATACACTTTGGTCTAACTCCTCTGGCAAAGCTCTGACAGCGAATGAAGGGTTTTTTTAGCTTTCCCAACTCAGGACACCCCTAATAGGTGTTTATGTTTCGAATATCAGGTTTGGTTCAAAAGTAACACTTTCTGGTTGAATTGAGATATTTCGCCAATTCTGAGATACACTTTTGTCTAACTCCTCAGGGAAAGCTCTGATCACAAAACGGAGTGGTTTTTTAGGTTTCTCGACTCAGGATACCCGTAATAGATGTTTGTTGTTCGAATCTGAGCTTTGGTTCAAAAGTAACACTTTCTGGTTGAATTGAGATATTTCGCCAATTCTGAGATACACTTTTGTCTAACTCCTCAGGGAAAGCTCTGATCACAAAACGGAGTGGTTTTTAAGTTTTCTCGACAGGATACCCCAAATAGATGTTTGTTTTTAGAATCAGAGCTTTGGTTGAAAAGTAACACTTTCCAGTTGAATTGAGATATTTCGCCAATTCTGAGATACACTTTTGTCTAACTCCTCAGGGAAAGCTCTGATCACAAAACGGAGTGGTTTTTTAGTTTTCTCGACTCAGGATACCCCAAATAGATGTTTGTTGTTCGAATCAGAGCTTTGGTTGAAAAGTAACACTTCCTCGTTGAATTGAGTTCTTTCACCAATTCTGAGATACACTTTGGTCTAACTCCTCTGGCAAAGCTCTGACAGCGAATGAAGGGTTTTTTTAGCTTTCCCAACTCAGGACACCCCTAATAGGTGTTTATGTTTTGAATATCAGGTTTGGTTCAAAGTAACACTTTCTGGTTGAATTGAATTCTTTCACCAATTCTGTGATACACTTTGGTCTAACTCCTCAGGGAAAGCTCTGATCAGCAAATGAAGTGGTTTTTTAACCTTCCCTCCTCACGACACCCCTAATAGATGTTTGTTGTTCGAATTCGGAGATCAGACCTTTCCCTGAGGAGTTAGACCAAAGCGTATCCCAGAATTGGCAAAAGAACTGAATTCAACAAGAAATCGTTAATTTGACCCAGAGCTCAGATTCGATCAAAAAATGGAGTGTTTTTTTAGCTTTCCCGACTCAGGACACCCCTAATAGGTGTTTGTTGTTCGAATCTGAGCTTTGGTTCAAAAGTAACACTTTCTGGTTGAATTGAGATACACTTTGGTGTCACTCCTCAGGGAAACCTCAGATCACCAAATGGAGTGGTTTTTTAGATTTCCCGACTCAGGACACCCCTAATAGGTGTTTGTTGTTCGAATCTGAGCTTTGGTACAAATGTAACACTTTCTGGTTGAACTGAGGTCTTTTGCCAATTCAGAGATACGCTTTGGTGTAATTCCTCAGGGAAACCTCAGATCATCAAATGGAGTGGTTTTTTAGCTTTCCGGACTCAGGACACACCTAATAGGTGTTTGTTGTTCAAATCTGAGATTTGGTTCAGAAGTAACATTTTCTAATTGAATTGAGTTTTAATGCGAATTCTAAGATACACGTTGGAGTAATTCCTCAGGGAAACCTCAGATCAAAAATGGAGTGTTTTTTTAGGTTTTCGACTCAGGACACCCCTAATAGGTGTTTGTTGTTTGAATGTGAGCTTTGGTACAAAAGTAACATTTTCTGGTTGAGTTGAGTTCTTTCACCAATTCTGAGATACACTTTGGTCTAACTCCTGAGGGAAAGTTCTGATCACAAAACGGAGTGGTTTTTTAGCTTTCTCAACTCAGTATACCCCAAATAGATGTTTGTTGTTCGAATCAGAGCTTTGGTTGAAAAGTAACACTTTCTGGTTGAATTGAGATATTTCGCCAATTCTGAGATACACTTTTGTCTAACTCCTCAGGGAAAGGTCTGATCTCCGAATTCGAACAACAAACATCTATTAGGGGTGTCGTGAGGAGGGGTTAAAAAACCACTTCATTTGCTGATCAGAGCTTTCCCTGAGGAGTTAGACCAAACCGTATCTCAGAATTGGCGAAATATCTTAATTCAACCAGAAAGTGTTACTTTTGAACCAAAGCTCTGTTTCGAACAACAAACATCTATTTGGGGTATCCTGTCGAGAAAGCTAAAAAACCACTCCGTTTTGTCATCAGAGCTTTCCCTGAGTGGTTAGACGAAAGTGTATCTCAGAATTGGTGAAAGAACTCAATTCAATGAGAAAGTGTTACTTTTGAACGAAAGCTCTGATTCGAACAACAAACATCTATTAAAGGGGTCGTGAGTAGGGAAGGTTAAAAGACCACTTCATTTGCTGATCAGAACTTTCCCTCAGGAGTTAGACCAAAGTGTATCTCAGAATTGGTGAAAGAACTCAATTCAACCAGAAAATGTTACTTTTGTACCAAAGCTCACATTCGAACAACAAACACCTATTAGGGGTGTCCTGAGTCGAAAACCTAAAAAAACACTCCATTTTTGATCTGAGGTTTCCCTGAGGAATTACTCCAACGTGTATCTTAGAATTCGCATTAAAACTCAATTCAATCAGAAAATGTTACTTCTGAACCAAATCACTTTCCCTACTCAGGATACCCCTAATAGATGTTTGTGTATCGAATCTGAGTTTTGGTTCAAAAGTAACACTTTCTGGTTGAATTGAGTTATTTCGCCAATTCTGAGATACACTTTTGTCTAACTCCTCAGGGAAAGCTCTGATCACAAAACGGAATGGTTTTTTAGCTTTCTCGACTCAGGATACCCCTAATAGATGTTTGTTGTTCGAATCAGAGCTTTGGTTGAAAAGTAACACTTTCTGGTTGAATTGAGTTCTTTCGCCAATTCTGAGATACGGTTTGGTCTAACTCCTCAGGGAAAGCTCTGATCACAAAACGGAGTGGTTTTTTAGCTTTCTCGACTCAGGATACCCCAAATAGATGTTTGTTGTTCGAATTAGAGCTTTGGTTCAAAAGTAACACTTTCTGGTTGAATTGAGATATTTCGCCAATTCTGAGATACACTTTTGTCTAACTCCTCAGGGAAAGCTCTGATCACAAAATTGTGTGGTTTTTTAGTTTTCTCGACTCAGGATACCCCAAATAGATGTTTGTTGTTCGAATCAGAACTTTGGTTCAACAACACTTTCTCGTTGAATTGAGTTCTTTCGCAAATTCTGAGATAGACTTTTGTCTAACTCCTCAGGGAAAGCTCTGATCACAAAACGGAGTGGTTTTTTAGTTTTCTCAATTCAGTATACCCCAAATAGATGTTTGTGTTCGAATCAGAGCTTTGGTTGAAAAGTAACACTTTCTGGTTGAATTGAGATATTTCGCCAATTCTGAGATACACTTTTGTCTAACTCCTCAGGGAAAGGTCTGATCTCCGAATTCGAACAACAAACATCTATTAGGGGTGTCGTGAGGAGGGTTAAAAAACCACTTCATTTGCTGATCAGAGCTTTCCCTGAGGAGTTAGACCAAACCGTATCTCAGAATTGGCGAAATATCTTAATTCAACCAGAAAGTGTTACTTTTGAACCAAAGCTCTGTTTCGAACAACAAACATCTATTTGGGGTATCCTGTCGAGAAAGCTAAAAAACCACTCCGTTTTGTCATCAGAGCTTTCCCTGAGTGGTTAGACGAAAGTGTATCTCAGAATTGGTGAAAGAACTCAATTCAATGAGAAAGTGTTACTTTTGAACGAAAGCTCTGATTCGAACAACAAACATCTATTAAAGGGGTCGTGAGTAGGGAAGGTTAAAAGACCACTTCATTTGCTGATCAGAGCTTTCCCTGAGGAGTTAGACCAAACCGTATCTCAGAATTGGCGAAAGAACTCAATTCAACGAGGAAGTGTTACTTTTCAACCAAAGCTCTGATTCGAACAACAAACATCTATTTGGGGTATCCCGAGTCGAGAAATCTAAAAAACCAATCCGTTTGGCGATCAGAGCTTTCCCTGAGGAGTTAGACCAAAGCGTATCTCAGAATTGGCGAAAGAACTCAATTCAACCAGAAAGTGTTACTTTTGAACCAAAACTCAGATTCGATTACACAAACATCTATTAGGGGTATCCTGAGTAGGGAAAGCTAAAAAAACCACTCCGTTTGTGATCAGAGCTTTCCCTGAGGAGTTAGACCAAAGTGTATCACAGAATTGGTGAAAGAATTCAATTCAACCAGAAAGTGTTACTTTTGAACCAAACCTGATATTCGAAACATAAACACCTATTAGGGGTGTCCTGAGTTGGGAAAGCTAAAAAAACCATTCGCTGTCAGAGCTTTGCCAGAGGAGTTAGACCAAAGTGTATCTCAGAATTGGTGAAAGAACTCAATTCAACGAGAAAGTGTTACTTTTGAACCAAAGCTCTAATTCGAACAACAAACATCTATTTGGGGTATCCTGAGTCGAGAAAACTAAAAAAACCACACAATTTTGTGATCAGAGCTTTCCCTGAGGAGTTAGACCAAAGTGTATCACAGAATTGGTGAAAGAATTCAATTCAACCAGAAAGTGTTACTTTTGAACCAAACCTGATATTCGAAACATAAACACCTATTAGGGGTGTCCTGAGTTGGGAAAGCTAAAATAACCCTTCATTCGCTGTCAGAGCTTTGCCAGAGGAGTTAGACCAAAGTGTATCTCAGAATTGGCTAAAGAACTCAATTCAACGAGGAAGTGTTACTTTTCAACCAAAGCTCTGATTCGAACAACAAACATCTATTTGGGGTATCCTGAGTCGAGAAAACTAAAAAACCACTCTGTTTTGTGATCAGAGCTTTCCTGAGGAGTTAGACCAAACCGTATCTCAGAATTGGCGAAAGAACTCAATTCAACCAGAAAGTGTTACTTTTGAACCAAAACTCAGATTTGATACACAAACACCTATTAGGGGTATCCTGTCGAGAAAGCTAAAAAACCACTCCGTTTTGTGATCAGAGCTTTCCCTGAGTGGTTAGACGAAAGTGTATCTCAGAATTGGTGAAAGAACTCAATTCAATGAGAAAGTGTTACTTTTGAACGAAAGCTCTGATTCGAACAACAAACATCTATTAGGGGTGTCGTGAATAGGGAAGGTTAAAAGACCACTTCATTTGCTGATCACAGCTTTCCCTGAGGAGTTAGACAAAGTGTATCTCAGAATTTGCGAAAGAACTCAATTCAACGAGAAAGTGTTACTTTGAACCAAAGCTCTAATTCGAACAACAAACATCTATTTGGGGTATCCTGAGTCGAGAAAACTAAAAAAACCACACAATTTTGTGATCAGAGCTTTCCCTGAGGAGTTAGACCAAAGTGTATCACAGAATTGGTGAAAGAATTCAATTCAACCAGAAAGTGTTACTTTTGAACCAAACCTGATATTCGAAACATAAACACCTATTAGGGGTGTCCTGAGTTGGGAAAGCTAAAATAACCCTTCATTCGCTGTCAGAGCTTTGCCAGAGGAGTTAGACCAAAGTGTATCTCAGAATTGGCTAAAGAACTCAATTCAACGAGGAAGTGTTACTTTTCAACCAAAGCTCTGATTCGAACAACAAACATCTATTTGGGGTATACTGAGTTGAGAAAGCTAAAAAACCTCCGTTTTGTGATCAGAACTTTCCCTCAGGAGTTAGACCAAAGTGTATCTCAGAATTGGTGAAAGAACTCAATTCAACCAGAAAATGTTACTTTTGTACCAAAGCTCACATTCGAACAACAAACACCTATTAGGGGTGTCCTGAGTCGAAAACCTAAAAAAACACTCCATTTTTGATCTGAGGTTTCCCTGAGGAATTACTCCAACGTGTATCTTAGAATTCGCATTAAAACTCAATTCAATCAGAAAATGTTACTTCTGAACCAAATCTCAGATTTGAACAACAAACCTATTAGGTGTGTCCTGAGTCCGGAAAGCTAAAGAACCACTCCATTTGATGATCTGAGGTTTCCCTGAGGAATTACACCAAAGTGTTTCTCAGAATTCGCATTAAAACTCAATTCATCAGAAAATGTTACTTCTGAACCAAAGCTCAGATTCGAACAACAAAACACCTATTAGGGGTGTCCTGAGTCGGGAAAGCTAAAAAACCACTCCATTTGTTGATCTGAAGTTCCCTGAGGAGTTTCACCGAAGCGTATCTCAGAATTGGCAAAAGAATTCAACCAACCAGAAAATGTTACTTTTGAACCAAAGCTCACATTCGAACAACCAACATCTATTAGGGTGTCCTGAGTCGAAAACCTAAAAAAATCACGTACTCCATTTTGATCTGAGGTTCCCTGAGGAATTACTCCAACGTGTATCTTAGAATTTCGCATTAAAACTCAATTCAATCAGAAAATGTTACTTCTGAACCAACTCTCAGATTTGAACAACAAACACTATTAGGTGTGTCCTGAGTCCGGAAAGCTAAAAAACCACTCCATTTGATGATCTGATGTTTCCCCTGAGGAATTACACCAAAGCGTAATCTCTGAATTGGCAAAAGACTCAGTTCAACCAGAAAGTGTTACATTTGTACCAAAGCTCAGATTCGAACAACAAACACCTATTAGGGGTGTCCTGAGTCGGGAAAGCTAAAAAACCACTCCATTTGGTGACCTGGGGTTTCCCTGAGGAGTTACACCAAAGTGTATCTCAATTCAACCAGAAAGTGTTACTTTTGAACCAAAGCTCAGATTCGAACAACAAACACCTATTAGGGGTGTCCTGAATCGGGAAAGCTAAAAAACCACTCCATTTGTTGTTCGAATCTGAGCTCTGGGTCAAATTAACGATTTATTGTTGAATTCAGTTCTTCCCTAATCGGTGTTTGTGTTTCGAATCTGAGTTTTGGTTCAAAAGTAACACTTTTTGGTTGAATTGAGTTCTTTCACACCATTCTGTGATACACTTTGGTCTAACTCCTGAGGGAAAGTTCTGATCACAAAACGGACTGGTTTTTTAGCTTTCTCAACTCAGTATACCCCAAACAGATGTTTGTTGTTCGAAACAGAGCTTTGGTTCAAAAGTAACACTTTCTGGTTGAATTGAGATATTTCGCCATTCTGAGATACACTTTGGTCTAACTCCTCAGGGAAAATCTCTGATCACCAAACGGAGTGTTTTTTTAGCTTTCCCGACTCAGGACACCCCTAATAGGTGTTTGTGTATCGAATCAGAGCTTTGGTTGAAAAGTAACACTTCCTCATTGAATTGAGTTTCTTTAGCAAATTCTGAGATACACTTTGGTCTAACTCCTCAGGGAAAGCTATGATCACAAAACGGAATGGTTTTTAGCTTTCTCGACTCAGGATACCCCTAATAGATGTTGTTGTCCGAATCAGAGCTTTGGATTCAAAAGTAACACTTTCTCATTGAATTGAGTTCTTTCGCCAATTCTGAGATACACTTTGGTCTAACTCCTCAGGGAAAAGCTCTGATCACAAAATTGTGTGGTTTTTTTAGTTTTCTCGACTCAGGATACCCCAAATAGATGTTTGTTGTTCGAATTAGAGCTTTGGTTCAAAGTAACACTTTCCTCGTTGAATTGAGTTCCTTTCGCAAATTCTGAGATACACTTTTGTCTAACTCCTCAGGGAAAGCTCTGATCACAAAAACGGAGTGGTTTTTTTAGTTTTTCCTCGACTCAGGATACCCCAAATAGATGTTGTTGTTTCGAATCAGAGCTTTGGTTGAAAAGTAACACTTCTCGTTGAATTGAGTTCTTTCACCAATTCTGAGATACACTTTGGTCTAACTCCTCTGGCAAAGCTCTGACAGCGAAATGAAGGGTTTTTTTTAGCTTTCCCAACTCAGGACCACCCCTAATAGGTGTTTATGTTTCGAATATCAGGTTTGGTTCAAAAGTAACACTTCTGGTTGAATTGAATTCTTTCCACAATTCTGTAATACACTTTGGTCTAACTCCTCAGGGAAAGCTCTGATCACAAAACGGAGTGGTTTTTTTTAGCTTTCCCTACTCAGGATACCCTAATAGTATGTTTGTGTATTCGAATCTGAGTTTTGGTTCAAAAGTAACACTTTCTGGTTGAATTGAGTTCTTTAGCCAATTCTGAGATACGGTTTGGTCTAACTCCTCAGGGAAAGCTGTGATCAGCAAATGAAGTGGTTTTTTAAACCTTCCCTCCCTCACGACACCCCTAATAGATGTTTGTTGTTCGAATTCGGAGATCAGACCTTTCCCTGAGGAGTTAGACCAAAGCGTATCCCAGAATTGGCAAAAGAACTGAATTCAACAAGAAATCGTTAATTTGACCCAGAGCTCAGATTCGAACAACAAATGGAGTAGTTTTTTAGCTTTCCGACTCAGGACACCCCTAATAGGTTGTTTGTTGTTCGAATCTGAGCTTTGGTTCAAAAGTAACACTTTCTGGTTGAATTGAGGTATTCTGCCAATTCTGAGATACACTTGTGTTAACTCCTCAGGGAAACCTCAGATCACCAAATGGAGTGGCTTTTTTGCTTTCCCCGACTCAGGACACCCCTAATAGGTGTTTGTTGTTCGAATCTGAGCTTTGGTACAAATGTAACACTTTCTGGTTGAACTGAGGTCTTTTGCCAATTCCGAGATACGCCTTTGGTGTAATTCCTCAGGGAAACCTCGATCATCAAATGGAGTGGTTTTTTAGCTTTCCGGACTCAGGACACACCTAATAGGTGTTTGTTGTTCAAATCTGGGATTTGGTTCAGAAGTAACATTTTCTAATTGAATTGAGTTTTAATGCGAATTCTAAGATACACGTTGGAGTAATTCCTCAGGGAAACCTCAGATCAAAAATGGAGTGTTTTTTTAGGTTTTCGACTCAGGACACCCCTAATATGTGTTGTTGTTCGAATGTGAGCTTTGGTACAAAAGTAACATTTTCTGGTTGAATTGAGTTCTTTCACCAATTCTGAGATACACTTTGGTCTAACTCCTGAGGGAAGTTCTGATCACAAAACGGAGTGTTTTTTAGCTTTCTCAACTCAGTATACCCCAAATAGATGTTTGTTGTTCGAATCAGAGCTTTGGTTGAAAAGTAACACTTTCTGGTTGAATTGAGATATTTCGCCAATTCTGAGATACACTTTTGTCTAACTCCTCAGGGAAAGGTCTGATCTCCGAATTCGAACAACAAACATCTATTAGGGGTGTCGTGAGGAGGGGTTAAAAAACCACTTCATTGCTGATCAGAGCTTTCCCTGAGGAGTTAGAACAAACCGATCTCAGAATTGGCGGAAATATCTTAATTCAACCAGAAAGTGTTACTTTTGACCAAAGCTCTGTTTCGAACAACAAACATCTATTTGGGGTATCCTGTCGAGAAAGCTAAAAACCACTCCGTTTTGTCATCAGAGCTTTCCCTGAGTGGTTAGACGAAAGTGTATCTCAGAATTGGTGAAAGAACTCATTCAATGAGAAAGTGTTACTTTTGAACGAAAGCTCTGATTCGAACAACAAACATCTATTAAAGGGGTCGTGAGTAGGGAAGGTTAAAAGACCACTTCATTTGCTGATCAGAGCTTTCCTTGAGGAGTAGACCAAACCGTATCTCAGAATGGGCGAAAGAACTCAATTCAACGAGGAAGTTTACTTTTCAACCAAAGCTCTGATTCGAACAACAAGACATCTATTTGGGGTATCCTGAGTCGAGAAAACTAAAAAACCACTCAGTTTGGTGATCAGAGCTTTCCCCTGAGGAGTTAGACCAAACCGTATCTCAGAATTGGCGAAAGAACTCAATTCACCAGAAAGTGTTACTTTTGAACCAAAACTCAGATTCGATTACACAAACATCTATTAGGGGTATCCTGAGTAGGGAAAGCTAAAAAAACCACTCCGTTTTGTGATCAGAGCTTTCCCTGAGGAGTTAGACCCAAAGTGTATCACAGAATTGGTGAAAGAATTCAATTCAACCAGAAAGTGTTACTTTGAACCAAACCTGATATTCGAAACATAAACACCTATTAGGGGTGGTCCTGAGTTGGGAAAGCTAAAAAAAAAACCCTTCGATTCGCTGTCAGAGCTTTGCCAGAGGAGTTAGACAAAGTGTATCTCAGAATTGGTGAAAGAACTCAATTCAACGAGAAAGTGTTACTTTTGAACCAAAGCTCTAATTCGAACAACAAACATCTATTTGGGGTATCCTGAGCGAGAAAACTAAAAAAACACACATTTTGTGATCAGAGCTTCCCTGAGGAGTTAGACCAAGTGTATCACAGAATTGGTGAAAGAATTCAATTCAACCAGAAAGTGTTACTTTTGAACCAAACCTGATATTCGAAACATAAACACCTATTAGGGGTGTCCTGAGTTGGGAAAGCTAAATAACCCTTCATTCGCTGTCAGAGCTTTGCCAGAGGAGTTAGACCAAAGTGTATCTCAGAATTGGCTAAAGAACTCAATTCAACGAGGAAGTGTTACTTTTCAACCAAGCTCTGATTCGAACAACAAACATCTATTTGGGGTATCCTGAGTCGAGAAAACTAAAAAACCACTCTGTTTTGTGATCAGAGCTTTCCCTGAGGAGTTAGACCAAACCGTATCTCAGAATTGGCGAAAGAACTCAATTCAACCAGAAAGTGTTACTTTTGAACCAAAACTCAGATTCGATACACAAACACCTATAGGGGTATCCTGTCGAGAAAGCTAAAAAACCACTTCCGTTTGTGATCAGAGCTTTCCCTGAGTGGTTAGACGAAAGTGTATCTCAGAATTGGTGAAAGAACTCAATTCAATGAGAAAGTGTTACTTTTGAACGAAAGCTCTGATTCGAACAACAAACATCTATTAGGGGTGTCGTGAGTAGGGAAGGTTAAAAGACCACTTCATTTGTTGATCAGAGCTTTCCCTGAGGAGTTAGACCAAAGTCTATCTAAGAATTTGCGAAAGAACTCAATTCAACGAGAAAGTGTTACTTTTGAACCAAGCTCTAATTCGAACAACAAACATCTATTAGGGGTGTCCTGAGTCGAAAACCTAAAAAATCACTCCATTTTTGATCTGAGGTTTCCCTGAGGAATTACTCCAACGTGTATCTTAGAATTCGCATTAAAACTCAATTCAATCAGAAAATGTTACTTCTGAACCAAATCTCAGATTTGAACAACAAACACCTATTAGGTGTGTCCTGAGTCCAGAAAGCTAAAAAACCACTCCATTTGATGATCTGAGGTTTCCCTGAGGAATTACACCAAAGCGTATCTCTGAATTGGCAAAAGACCTCAGTTCAACCAGAAAGTGTTACATTTGTACCAAAGCTCAGATTCGAACAACAAACACCTATTAGGGGTGTCCTGAGTCGGGAAAGCAAAAAAGCCACTCCATTTGGTGATCTGAGGTTTCCCTGAGGAGTTAAAACAAAGTGTATCTCAGAATTGGCAGAATACCTCAATTCACCAGAAAGTGTTACTTTTGAACCAAAGCTCAGATTCGAACAACAAACACCTATTAGGGGTGTCCTGAGTCGGAAAGCTAAAAAACTACTCCATTTGTTGTTCGAATCTGAGCTCTGGGTCAAATTAACGATTTATTGTTGAATTCAGTTCTTCCCTAATCGGTGTTTGTGTTTCGAATCTGAGCTTTGTTTCAAAAGTAACACTTTTTGGTTGAATTGAGTTCTTTCACCATTCTGTGATACACTTTGGTCTAACTCCTGAGGAAAGTTCTGATCACAAAACGGACTGGTTTTTTAGCTTTCTCAACTCAGTATACCCCAAACAGATTGTTGTTCGAAACAGAGCTTTGGTTCAAAAGTAACACTTTCTGGTTGAATTGAGATATTTCGCCAATTCTGAGATACACTTTGGTCTAACTCCTCAGGGAAATCTCTGATCACCAAACGGAGTGTTTTTTTAGCTTTCCCGACTCAGGACACCCCTAATAGGTGTTTGTGTATCGAATCAGAGCTTTGGTTGAAAAGTAACACTTCCTCGTTGAATTGAGTTCTTTAGCAAATTCTGAGATACACTTTGGTCTAACTCCTCTGGCAAAGCTCTGACAGCGAATGAAGGGTTTTTTAGCTTTCCCAACTCAGGACACCCCTAATAGGTGTTTATGTTTCGAATATCAGGTTTGGTTCAAAAGTAACACTTTCTGGTTGAATTGAATTCTTCACCAATTCTGTGATACACTTTGGTCTAACTCCTCAGGGAAAGCTCTGATCACAAAATTGTGTGGTTTTTTAGTTTTCTCGACTCAGGATACCCCTAATAGATGTTTGTGTAATCGAATCTGAGTTTTGGTTCAAAAGTAACACTTTCTGGTTGAATTGAGTTCTTTCGCCAATTCTGAGATACGGTTTGGTCTAACTCCTCAGGGAAAGCTCTGATCACAAACGGAGTGGTTTTTAGTTTTCTCGACTCAGGATACAACTAATAGATGTTTGTTGTTCGAATCAGAGCTTTGGTTGAAAAGTACACTTCCTCGTTGAATTGAGTTCTTTCGCCAATTCTGAGATACGGTTTGGTCTAACTCCTCAGGGAAAGCTCTGATCAGCAAATGAAGTGGTCTTTTAACCTTCCCTACTCACGACCCCTTTAATAGATGTTTGTTGTTCGAATCAGAGCTTTCGTTCAAAGTAACACTTTCTCATTGAATTGAGTTCTTTCACCAATTCTGAGATACACTTTCGTCTAACCACTCAGGGAAAGCTCTGATCACAAAACGGAGTGGTTGTTTAGCTTTCTCGACAGGATACCCCTAATAGGTGTTTGTGTATCGAATCTGAGTTTTGGTTCAAAAGTAACACTTTCTGGTTGAATTGAGTTCTTTCGCCAATTCTGAGATACGGTTTGGTCTAACTCCTCAGGGAAGCTCTGATCAGCAAATGAAGTGGTTTTTTAACCCCTCCTCACGACACCCCTAATAGATGTTTGTTGTTCGAATTCGGAGATCAGACCTTTCCCTGAGGAGTTAGACCAAAGCGTATCCCAGAATTGGCAAAAGAACTGAATTCAACAAGAAATCGTTAATTTGACCCAGAGCTCAGATTCAAACAACAAATGGAGTAGTTTTTTAGCTTTCCGACTCAGGACACCCCTAATAGGTGTTTGTTGTTCGAATCTGAGCTTCCGACTCAGGACACCCCTAATAGGTGTTTATGTTTCGAATATCAGGTTTGGTTCAAAAGTAACACTTTCTGGTTGAATTGATTCTTTCACCAATTCTGTGATACACTTTGGTCTAACTCCTCAGGGAAAGCTCTGATCACAAAATTGTGTGGTTTTTTTAGTTTTTCTCGACTCAGGATACCCTAATAGATGTTTGTGTATCGAATCTGAGTTTTGGTTCAAAAGTAACACTTTCTGGTTGAATTGAGTTCTTTCGCCAATTCTGAGATACGGTTTGGTCTAACTCCTCAGGGAAAGCTCTGATCACAAAACGGAGTGGTTTTTTAGTTTTTCCTCGACTCAGGATACAACTAATAGATGTTTGTTGTTCGAATCAGAGCTTTGGTTGAAAGTAACACTTCCTCGTTGAATTGAGTTCTTTCGCCAATTCTGAGATACGGTTTGGTCTAACTCCTCAGGGAAAGCTCTGATCAGCAAATGAAGTGGTCTTTTAACCTTCCCTACTCACGACCCCTTTAATAGATGTTTGTTGTTCGAATCAGAGCTTTCGTTCAAAAGTAACACTTTCTCATTGAATTGAGTTCTTTCACCAATTCTGAGATACACTTTCGTCTAACCACTCAGGGAAAGCTCTGATCACAAAACGGAGTGGTTTTTTAGCTTTCTCGACAGGATACCCCTAATAGGTGTTTGGGTATCGAATCTGAGTTTTGGTTCAAAAGTAACACTTTCTGGTTGAATTGCGTTCTTTTCGCCAATTCTGAGATACGGTTTGGTCTAACTCCTCAGGGAAAGCTCTGATCAGCAAATGAAAGTGGTTTTTTAACCCCTCCTCACGACACCCCTAATAGATGTTTGTTGTTCGAATTCGGAGATCAGACCTTTCCCTGAGGAGTTAGACCAAGCGTATCCCAGAATTGGCAAAAGAACTGAATTCAACAAGAAATCGTTAATTTGACCAGAGCTCAGATTCGAACAACAAATGGAGTAGTTTTTTAGCTTTCCGACTCAGGACAACCCCTAATAGGTGTTTGTTGTTCGAATCTGAGCTTCCGACTCAGGACACCCCTAATAGGTGTTTGTTGTTCGATCTGAGCTTTGGTTCAAATGTAACACTTTCTGGTTGAACTGAGGTCTTTTGCCAATTCAGAGATACGCTTTGGTGTAATTCCTCAGGGAAACCTCAGATCATCAAATGGAGTGGTTTTTTAGCTTTCCGGACTCAGGACAACCCCTAATAGGTGTTTGTTGTTCAAATCTGAGCTTTGGTTCAGAAGTAACATTTTCTGATTGAATTGAGTTTTAATGCGAATTCTAAGATACACGTTGGAGTAATTCCTCAGGGAACCCTCAGATCAAAAATGGAGTGTTTTTTTAGGTTTTCGACTCAGGACACCCCTAATAGGTGTTTGTTGTTCGAATGTGAGCTTTGGTACAAAAGTAACATTTCTGGTTGGTTGAATTGAGTTCTTTTGCCAATTCTGAGATACACTTTGGTGTAACTCCTCAGGGAAACTTCAGATCAACAAATGAGTGGTTTTTAGCTTTCCCGATTCAGGACACCCTGAATAGGTGTTTGTTGTTCGAATCTGATCTTTGGTTCAAAAGTAACATTTTCTGGTTGGTTGAATTCTTTTGCCAATTCTGAGATACGCTTCGGTGAAACTCCTCAGGGAAACTTCAGATCACAAATGGAGTGGTTTTTTAGCTTTCCCGACTCAGGACACACCCCTAATAGGTGTTGTTGTTCGAGATCTGAGCTTTGGTTCAGAAGTAAAATGTTCTGATTGAATTGAGTTCTTTCGCAAATTCTGAGATATACTTTTGTCTAACTCCTCAGGGAAAGCTCTGATCACCAAATGGAGTGGTTTTTTAGCTTTCCCGACAGGACACCCCTAATAGGGGTTTGTGTTTCGAATCTGAGCTTTGGTTCAAAGTAACACTTTCTGGTTGAATTGAATTCTTTCACCAATTCTGTGATACAATTTGGTCTAAATCCTCAGGGAAAGCTCTGATCAGCAAATGGAGTGGTTTTTAGTTTTCCCAACTCACGACACCCCTAATAGGTGTTGTTGTTCGAATCTGAGCTTTGGTTCAAAAGTAACACTTTGTGGTTGAATTGAGGTATTCTGCCTATTCTGAAATACACTTTGGTTTAAACTCCTCAGGGAAACGTCAGATCACGAAATGGAGTGGTTTTTAGCTTTCCCGAATCAGGACACCCCTAATAGGTGTTTGTTGTTCGAATCTAAGCTTTGGTTCAAAAGTAACGTTTTCTAGTGGAATTTAGTTTAAACGCCAATTCTGAGATACACTTTGGTTTAACCTCCTCAGGGAAACAGCAGATCACCAAATGGAGTGGTTTTTTAGTTTTCCTCGACTCAGGACACCCCTATAGGTGTTTGTTTTTCGAATCTGAGCTTTGGTTCAAAAGTAACATTTTCTGGTTGGTTGAATTCTTTTGCCAATTCTGAGATACTCTTTGGTCTAACTCCTCAGGGAAAAATCAGATGAACAAATGTAGTAGTTTTTTAGCTTTTCGACTCAGGACACCCCGAATAGGTGTTTGTTGTTCGAATCTGAGCTTTGGTTCAAAAGTAACACTTTGTGGTTGAATTGAGGTGTTCTGGCCAATTCTGATATACGCTTTGGTCTAACTCCTCAGGGAAAGCTCTAATCACCGAATGGAGTGGTTTTTTAGCTTTCCCGAATCAGGACACCCCTAATAGTGTTTGTTGTTCGAATCTGAGCTCTGCGACAAAAGTACATTTTCTAGTGGAATTTAGTTTTAAACGCCAATTCTGAGATACACTTTGGTTTAACTCCTCAGGGAAACAGCAGATCACCAAATGGAGTGGTTTTTAGCTTTCTCGACTCAGGACACCCCTAATAGGTGTTTGTTTTTCGAATCTGAGCTTTGGTTCAAAAATTAACATTGTCTGCTTGGTTGAATTCTTTTGCCAATTCTGAGATACGCTTTGTGAAACTCCTCAGGGAAACCTAAGATCATCAAATGGATTGGTTTTTTAGCTTTCCGACTCAGGACACCCCGAATAGGTGTTTGTTGTTCGAATCAAAGCTTTGTTCAAAAGTAACACTTTCTGGTTCAATTGAGATATTTCGCCAATTCTGAGATACACTTTGTTTTAACTCCTCAGGGAAACCTCAGATCACGAAATGGAGTGGTTTTTTTTAGCTTTCCCGAACAGGACACCCCTAATAGCTGTTTGTGTTTCAAATCTGAGCTTTGGTTCAAAAGTAACACTTCTGGTTGAATTGATTTCTTTCGCCAATTCTGAGATACACTTTGTTTTAACTCCTCAGGGAAACCTCAGATCACGAAATGGAGTGGTTTTTTTTTAGCTTTCCCGAACAGGACACCCCTAATAGCTGTTTGTGTTTCAAATCTGAGCTTTGGTTCAAAAGTACACTTTCTGGTTGAATTGATTTCTTTCGCCAATTCTGAGATACACTTTGGTCGAACTCCTCAGGGAAAGCTCTGATCACAAAACGGAGTGGTTTTTTAGCTTTTTCGAATCACAATACCCGTAATTGATGTTTGTTGTTCGAATCAGAGCTTTGGTTCAAAAGTAACACTTTCTGGTTGAATTGAGTTCTTTCAACAATTCTGAGATACACTTAGGTCTAACACCTCAGGGAAAGCTCTGATCACAAAAGGAAGCGGTTTTTAGCTTTCTCGACTCAGAATACCTCTAATAGATGTTTTGTTGCTCGAATTAGAGTTTGGTTCAAAAGTAACACTTTCTGGTTGAATTGAGTTCTTCCGTCAATTCTGAGATACGGTTTGGTCTCAGGGAAAGCTCTGATCACCGAATGGAGTGGTTTAGCCTTCCCGACTCAAGACACCCCTAATAGGTTTGTTTGTTTGAAATTGATCTCTGGGTCAAAAGTAACGAGTTCTACTTGGTGAGTTATTCTGCCAATTCTGAGATACGCCTTGGTCTCAGGGAAAGCTCTGATCACAAACGGAGTGGTTTTTTACCTTTCTCGAATCAGGATACCCCAAATAGATGTTTGTTGTTCAAATCAGAGCTTTGGTTGAAAAGTAACACTTTCTCATTGAATTGAGTTTTTCAACCAATTCTGAGATACACTTTGGTCTAACTCCTCAGGAAAAGCTCTGATCACAAAACGGAGTTGTTTTTAGCTTTCTCGACTCAGGATACCCCTAATAGATGTTTTTGTTCGAATCAGAGCTTTGGATCAAAAGTAACACTTTCTGGTTGAATTGATTTATTTCGCCAATTCTGAGATACACTTTGTTCCAACTCCTCAGGGAAAGTTCTGATCAGCGAACGAAGTGGTTTTTTAGCTTTGCTGACTCAGAACAGCCCAATAGGATGGGTTTTTTTTTTCGAATCAGAGCTTTGGTTCAAAAGTAACACTTTCTGGTTGAATTGAGTTCTTTTCGCCAATTCTGAGATACGGTTTGGTCTAACTCCTCAGGCAAAGCTCTGATCAGCAAATGAAGTGGTTTTTTAGCTTTCCCGAACTCAGGACACCCCTAATAGATATTTGTTGTTCGAATCAGAGCTTTGGTTCAAAAGTAACACTTTCTGGTTCAATTGAGATATTCGCCAATTCTGAGATACACTTTGTTTTAACTCCTCAGGGAAACCTCAGATCACGAAATGGAGTGGTTTTTTTTTTTTAGCTTTCCCGAACAGGACACCCCTAATAGCTGTTTGTGTTTCAAATCTGAGCTTGGTTCAAAAGTAACACTTCTGGTTGAATTGATTTCTTTCGCCAATTCTGAGATACACTTGGTCGAACTCCTCAGGGAAAGCTCTGATCACAAAACGGAGTGTAGGGTTTTTTAGTTTTCCTCGCTCAGGATACCCCAAATAGATGTTTGTTTTAAGAATCAGAGCTTTGGGTTCAAAAGTAACACTTTCCGGTTGAATTGAGATATTTCGCCAATTCTGAGATACACTTTTGTCTAACTCCTCAGGGAAAGCTCAGATCACCAATCGGAGTGGTTTTTTGTTTTCCCGACTCAGGACAACCCCTAATCGGTGTTGTGTTTCGAATCTGAGCTTTGTTTCAAAGTAACACTTTTTGGTTGAATTGAGTTTCTTTCACCAATTCTGAGATACACTTTGGTCTAACTCCTCTGGCAAAGCTCTGACAGCGAATGGTTTTTTTTAGCTTTCCCGACACAGGAAACCCCTAAGAGGTGTGTGTTGTTCGAACCTGAGCTTTTGTTCAAAAGTAACACTTTCTGGTTGAAATGAGTTCTTTCGCCAATTCTGAGATACACTTGGGTCTAACTACTCAGGGAAAGCTCTGATCACAAAAGGGAGCGGTTTTTTAACTTTCCTCGACTCAGAATACCCCTAATAGATGTTTTGGTTGCTCGAATCACAGCTTTGGTTCAAAAGTAACACTTTCTGGTTGAATTGAGTTCTTCCGCCAATTCTGAGATACGGTTTGGTCCAACTCCTCAGGGAAAGCTCTGATCAGCGAATGAAGTGATTTTTTAGCTTTCCCAACTCAGGACACCCCTAACAGGTGTTTTCTGTTCAATCTGTGCTTTGGTTCAAAAGTAACACTTCTGGTTGAATTGAGTTCTTTCGCCAATTCTGAGATACACTTTGGTCTAACTCCTAAGGAAAGCTCGGATCACCAAACGGAGTGGTTTTTTAGCTTTCCCGACTCAGGACACCCCTAAAAGGTGTTTGTGTTTCGAATCTGAGCTTTTTTTCCAAAGTAACACTTTCTGGTAGAATTGAGTTCTTTCGCCATTGTGAGATACACTTTGGTCGAACTCCTCAGGGAAAGCTCTGATCACCAAATGGAGTAATTTTTTAGCTTTCCCGACTCAGGTCACCCCTAATAGGTGTTTGCTGTTCGAATCACAGCTTTGGTTCAAAAGTAACACTTTCTGGTTGAATTGAGTTATTTCGCCAATTCTGAGATACGGTTTGGTCTAACTCCTCAGGCAAAGCTCTGATCAGCAAATGAAGTGGTTTTCTAGCTTTCCCGACTCACGACCACCCCTAATAGATATTTGTTGTTCGAATCAGAGCTTTGTTCAAAAGTAACACTTTCTCATTGAATTGAGATATTTCACCACTTCTGAGATATACTTTTGGTACTTAACTCCTCAGGGAGCGCTGTGATCACGAAACAGAGTGGTTTCTTAGCTTTCCCCGACACAGGAAACCCCTAAGAGGTGTGTGTTTGTTCGAACCTGAGCTTTTGTTCAAAAGTAACACTTTCTGGTTGAAATGAGTTCTTCGCCAATTCGGAGATACACTTTGGTCTAACTACTCAGGGAAAGCTCTGATCACAAAAGGGAGCGGTTTTTTAACTTTCTCGACTCAGAATACCCCTAATAGATGTTTTGGTGCTCGAATCACAGCTTTGGTTCAAAAGTAAACACTTTCTGTTGAATTGAGTTCTTTCCGCCAATTCTGAGATACGGTTTGGTCTAACTCCTCAGGGAAAAGCTCTGATCAGCAAATGAAGTGGTTTTTTAGCTTTCCCAACTCAGGCCACCCCTAACAGGTGTTTTCTGTTCAAATCTGTGCTTTGGTTCAAAAGTAACACTTTCTGGTTGAATTGAGTTCTTTCGCCAATTCTGAGATACACTTTGGTCTAACTCCTAAAGGAAAGCTCGGAACACCAAACGGAGTGGTTTTTTTAGCTTTCCTGACTCAGGACACCCCTAAAAGGTGTTTGTGTTTCGAATCTGAGCTTTTTTTCCAAAGTAAACACTTCTGGTAGAATTGAGTTCTTTCGCCAATTGTGAGATACGGTTTGGCCTAACTCCTCTGGGAAAGCTCTGATCACCAAATGGAGTGGTTTTTTTAGCTTCCCGACTCAGGTCACCCCTAATAGGTGTTTGCTGTTCGAATCACAGCTTTGGTTCAAAAGTAACACTTTCTGGTTGAATTGAGTTCTTCCGTCAATTCTGAGATACGTTTTGGTTTCAGGGAAGCTCTGATCACCGAATGTAGTGGTTTTAGCCTTCCCGACTCAAGACACCCCTAATAGGTGTTTGTTGTTGAAATTGATCTCTGGGTCAAAAGTAACGATTTCTACTTGAAGTGAGTTATTCTGCCAATTCTGAGATACGCCTTGGTCTCAGGGAAAGCTCTGATCACCGAATGGAGTGGTTTTTAGCTTTCCCAACTCAGGACACCACTTATAAGTGTTTGTTGTTCAAACCTGATCTCTTGTCAAAAGTAACGCTTTCTAGTTGAATTGAGTTTTAATCCCAATTCTGAGATACATTTGGTGTAACTCCTCAGGGAAACCTCAGATCAGCAAATGGAGTTGTTTTTAGCTTTCCAACTCAGAACACCACTAATATGTGTTGTTGTTCAAAATTGATCTCTGGTTCAAAAGTAACGAGTTCTACTTGAAGTGAGTTATTCTGTCCAATTCTGAGATACGCCTTGGTCCCAGGGAAAGCTCTGATCACCAAACGGAGTGGTTTTTAGCTTTTCCCGACTCAGGACACCCCTAATAGGTGTTTGTTGTTCAAATCTGAGCTTTGGTTCAAAAAGTAACACTTTCTGGTTGAATTGAGTTCTTTCACCAATTCTGAGATACGGTTTGGTCTAACCTCCTCAGGGAAAGCTCTGATCACCAAACGGAGTGGTTTTTTTAGCTTTTTCGAATCACAATACCCGTATAGATGTTTTGTTGTTCGAATCAGAGCTTTGGTTCAAAGTAACACTTTCTGGTTGAATTGAGTTCTTTCGCCAATTCTGAGATACGGTTGGTCTAACTCCTCAGGCAAAGCTCTGATCAGCAAATGAAGTGGTTTTCTAGCTTTGCCGACTCACGGCACCCCTAATAGATATTTGTTGTTCGAATCAGAGCTTTGGTTCAAAAGTAACACTTTCTGGTTGAATTGAGTTCTTTCGCCAATTCTGAGATACGGTTTGGTCCTAACTCCTCAGGGAAAGCTCTGATCAGCAAATGAAGTGGTTTTTAGCTTTCCCCAACTCAGGCCACCCCTAACAGGTGTTTTCTGTTCAAATCTGTGCTTTGGTTCAAAAGTACACTTCTGGTTGAATTGAGTTCTTTCGCCAATTCTGAGATACACTTTGGTCTAACTCCTAAGGAAAGCTCGGATCACCAACGGAGTGGTTTGTTAGCTTTCCCGACTCAGGACCACCCTAAAAGGTGTTTGTGTTTCGAATCTGAGCTTTTTTTCCAAAGTAACACTTTCTGGTAGAATTGAGTTCTTTCGCCAATTGTTGAGATACGGTTTGGCCTAACTCCTCTGGGAAAGCTCTGATCACCAAATGGAGTGGTTTTTAGCTTTCCCGACTCAGGTCACCCCTAATAGGTGTTTGCTGTTCGAATCACAGCTTTGGTTCAAAAGTACACTTTCTGGTTGAATTGAGATATTTCACCACTTCTGAGATATACTTTGGTTTAACTCCTCAGGGAGCGCTGTGATCACGAAACAGAGTGGTTTCTTAGCTTTCCCGACACAGGAAACACCTAAGAGGTGTGGTGTTGTTCGAACCTGAGCTTTTTGTTCAAAAGTAACACTTTCTGGTGAAATGAGTTCTTTCGCCAATTCTGAGATACACTTTGGTCTACTACTCAGGGAAAGCTCTGATCACAAAAGGGAGCGGTTTTTTTTAGCTTTCCTCGACTCAGAATACCCCTAATAGATGTTTGGTTGCTCGAATTAGAGTTTGGTTCAAAAGTAACACTTTCTGGTTGAATTGAGTTCTTCCGTCAATTCTGAGATACGGTTGGTCTCAGGGAAGCTCTGATCACCGAATGTAGTGGTTTTTAGCCTTCCCGACTCAAGACACCCCTAATAGGTGTTTGTTGTTTGAAATTGATCTCTGGGTCAAAAGTAACGAGTTCTACTTGAAATGAGTTATTCTGCCAATTCCTGAGATACGCCTTGGTCTCAGGGAAAGCTCTGATCACAGAATGGAGTGGTTTTTAGCTTTCCCAACTCAGGATACCACTTATAAGTGTTTGTTGTTCAAAGCCTGATCTCTTTGTCAAAAGTAAAGTTTTCTAGTTGAATTGAGTTTTTCTGCCAATTCTGAGATACACTTTGGTGTAACTCCTCAGGGAAACTTCAGATCATCGAATGGAGTGGTTTTTTAGCTTTCCCGATTCAGGACACCCTGAATAGGTGTTTGTTGTTCGAATCTGATCTTTGGTTCAAAAGCCACACTTTCTGGTTCAATTGAGTTCTTTCGCCAATTCTGAGATACGGTTTGGTCTAACTCCTCAGGGAAAGCTCTGATCAGCAAATGAAGTGGTTTTTTAGCTTTCCCCGACTCAGGACCCCCAAACAGGTGTTTTCTGTTCAAATCTGAGCTTTGGTTCAAAAGCCACACTTTCTGGTTCAATTGAGTTCTTTCGCCAATTCTGAGATACGGTTTGGTCTAACTCCTCAGGGAAAGCTCTGATCACGAAACGGACTGGTTTTTTAGCTTTCTCGACTCAGACACCCCTAGAGATGTTGTTGTTCGAATCAGAGCTTTGGTTCAAAAGTAACGCTTTCTGGTTGAATTGAGTTCTTTCACCAATTCTGAGATACACTTGGTTTAACTCCTCAGGGAAAGCTCTGATCACCAAACGGAGTGGTTTTTTATCTTTCCAGACCCAGGATACCCCTAATAGCTGTTTGTTGTTCGAATCTGAGCTTTGGTTCAAAAAGTAACACTTTCTGGTTGAATTGAGTTCTTTCGTCAATTCTGAGATACGGTTTGGGTTCTAACTCCTCAGGGAAAGCTCTGAACAGCAAATGAAGTGGTTTTGTTAGCTTTCCCGACTCAGGTCACCCCTAATAGGTGTTTGTTGTTCGAATCACAGCTTGGTTCAAAGTAACACTTTCTGGTTTGAAATGAGTTCTTTCGCCAATTCTGAGATACACTTTGGTTTATCTCCTCAGGGAAAGCTCTGATCACCAAACGGAGTGGTTTTTTAGCTTTCCCGACCCAGGATACCCCTAATAGATGTTTGTTGTTCGAATCACAGCTTTGATTCAAAAGTAACACTTTCTGGTTGAATTGAGATATTTCACCACTTCTGAGATATACTTTGGTTTAACTCCTCAGGGAGCGCTGTGATCACGAAACAGAGTGGTTTCTTAGCTTTCCCGACTCAGGACACCCCTAAGAGGTGTGTGTGTTAGAACCTGAGCTTTGGTTCAAAAGTAACACTTTCTGGTTGAAATGATTCTTTCGCCAATTCTGAGATACACTTTGGTCTAACTACTCAGGGAAAGCTCTAATCACCGAATGGAGTGGTTTTCTAGCTTTCCCCTCTTTTTTGCCTCCTCCGATCTCCCAAAGTTCTAGATTTCCCCTCTGTCTTGCCTCCTCCATCTCCCAAAGTTCTTTCCCCAGAGTGTGATAGCTTTCTACTGGATTCCCCTCTCTCTTGCCTCCATTGATCTCCGAAAGTTCTTTCCCCAATGTGTGATAGGTTTCTACTGGATTCCTCTCCGCCTTGCCTTCTATGATCTCCCTAATTTTGGCCCTAATCCTCCAGTTGTCTATTTTGGGAGGTTTTCCCCTCTCTTCCCCCCCCTTTCATAGGAGTTTCAAAAATTTTTGCCACATGGCTTGGGCGTGGTGGTCATGTGACTGAGTGTGAATGAGTGATGTCAAATTGGCCATTCCTGCCTGGTGACATGACTGCCAAGCCACGCCCACAAAATAGGTGACACCCACAGAATAGGTTCTAAACAATTGAAACACAGACACACAGACACAGACACACACACACACACAGTACTACCATAACAAAAGTAACCTGGACACAAATTGTAAACAGTGACTTGGAAAAAAAAGGCTTAAAAACTTTGTCAACTATTCTTTATTTAGAATATGTTATAAAGGTTAAGGTTTTTGGATGATTTTGTAATAACTAATGAAAGTGCCATCAGGTGGTTGTGTTTTAAACTATGGATTATTTAGGCAAAAGGACACTAAAACAACTTCAGTGAATGAGAACTATGCTATGTTGATAGTAAGACTCATAAGAATCTTTGACATCTGATATGAATATAAGTAATGGCTATGGAAGAGCTGCACGAAAGCTAATTGTAACCAATTGACACACTTTCTACAAGATGTAATGTAAGATGATGAATTTTTTTGTGTTATTTGTTTAATAAAAATAAAAATTTCTTGCAAAAAAACAAAACAAAGCACAGGAAAAACCTCGAAACTACCAGAAACCACAAGGAATAACAAAAGGCATAAAATCCAATACGGCAAGGCAAACATCGCAACCATTTACATAAGTTAAACAAAGACAGACACTACTCACAAGCACCCACACAGGAAACACCCTTCCCCCCTTTTGACAGGATTAACTCTAAGGACAAGACACCAGACAAAATGGAATCAGAAGACAAGAGAACCAAAGTTAAAACAATCACCAAAAATATAGAATCTTTGTAAAGCATAAACTTACACAAAAGCCTCAAAAGAGAAAAACTGTATAAAAGGGGGAAACCAATGCATGTACGGGGTGCTGCAGACCCGGGAATATCTGAGCTGCGTCTCTTCCTTCCCATTTTCCTTTCCTCAATAAATTCATAACTTTCAGGCAGCTGTCTTCATGAAATTTTCTTATAGCGTCAGTGGCGCAAACATGCAATGTTCTTAATAATTTCATACTATAGGCTTTTAAAAAGCACACAGACAATCAGATTTTCTTTTCAGTGAATATGCATGGGAATGGGATCCATCAGTAAGTATGTCCAGATAATATTGAACCTTTACATCATAACTTTTAGAACTTTTAGAGGGGGTTGCAATTTGAGCCAGTGCATCCCCAAAGCCCACTCTGGCAGATGTCACATTATGTAGCAAGCATATTGACAAGCAAACAGCAAGGCCATATATAGTATATATATGACAAAAGTGTTCAGTTTAGATGTTGCTAGATCCTTAACCCCTCAAACACCTCCTTAACGTTAAACAATAAATACTTGAACATTGCAGTCATGGTATATTTGACAGACAGATGAATTCAGGAAAGGCTATTGCAGCTCCCATCTCCAGACCTTGCCAACAAAGCTACAGTACTGAAAATCCTGCAGCCTGGTAAACAAACTATAAAACTATGTATCTGCTTCACCTAAATAGATTCCAGTAGTAGATTTTCACCTCATTCTAATAATTTGGAATTCACTACTATTAAGATTTTTAAAAAATTACTTTATTTACTTTTTAAACTGAATACCAATGCAGTAAGAGCTAAAATAGAAGCAAGTTATCTAAAGAACTTTTATAATTATAGATCTAAACTCTCCTTCCCTTTCCCACCCCATTCCCCATAAATAGCAGAATTTTCAGTTAGCTGTTTTCTATATGAAACTATCTAAACCTGTCATGGCAAAGATTTGTCTCAATTTACATCCTTGCAAAGAGAGTCATAATGATGGAACTCCAAATTATAAGTTTAAAAAAAACTATGATCTCATAGCTGCTGACCTCTCATCTTTAGATTGGCACATTTTGTTCACTGGCTGTAATACTACAAAACATTATAATATTTTTTTGCTCAAAGTCAAAAGAGTCATTAAACTATACATGCTATTAGTAACCCACAAAGCCATAAAAAAAAATTGCCCATAACAATAAGGAAGTTCCAGGTGGACTTTCCATTTTTCTGGAGGAGGGCAATATGTCAGATCTGTGTATCTGCCATGCTTCAGTGGATGAAGAGGGGGAGGTTGGATTTGATGCATTTGTTCTTTCTCCTTTCTATATCTTGCCTTGCCTGTTTATTTAACCTTTCACCCAATTTATAACAGTTGCCTGGCACCCCAGAGATCCAGAAAATCGTCACCTCTTGGAGAATACAAGGGGGGGGGGGAAGCCATGAGGTTTGAAACTCTGGAATATCATCTTAAGAATCCCTGCTTATCTGTTTTCTCAGAGAGGCTGGTACAAAACATCTTTACACTTGCGTGTTGGTGGGAAGGGGTTTCTAAGTCCCTTTATAACGGATTGTATAGCCTAAGGGTCCCAGAGCCTGCTTTGAATGTTGATTTGCTTTCACCTCTTTTCAAATAAAAAGATTCCTTCTAAAATACCAGGTTTTCAAGACTCTACACTTTTTGAAGGAGGGGGGCATGGCAGCAGTGGAGAGTGTGACTCAAAGAATGGAGGTAGGAGTGAGGTTTCCACCTCAGGAAGAAAATCTGCAAGGAAGGCTTTTGGAACCATTATAAAAAAAAGAAACTGGTTTATAAGGATTTGTTGGAGGAGTTAAGTTAGAAAATCAGACTGGGCATCTTAATTTTTAAATTAGGAACTATTGGTTAATGTAAAAGTGACTATACAAACATTTTTTGTTTCTTTTTCTTTACTTTCTTATAAATATCATACTTTTTACATACATTGAGAGATACAGTGTAAAGAAAAAGAAAGAGCAGAGCAACAGTGCCATCTATAGGCTAAAGTGAACATTAGAAGACATTAAGAGACTGGGAACCAAATTGATAGGGAGTTGTTTTGACTGAAGAATTAAGACAGAGAGTGGAACACTGGAATCCTTTTTAAAAAAATGTGTAGCTCTTGGAACTTAAAAGGAGAACTTAAAAGGAGCAAGCTAAACAAGGCTGTACAAGATACCCCCCCCTTCACTTTTTGAATGTTTTTTTTTTCTTTTCTACTGCTGTTCTGTGAATCTTTGTGTTGGATAGAAATACTTGGTGATTGCACTTTTGGGGCTCAGTGGGTCAACTTGGATTACAATTTTTCCCCACCTCATGATAACTTTTATTGCTGTTTTGTGGAACTTTTTTTATTCCTTTTCTTTCTTTCCCCCCCACTGTTTTTGGGATTTGATGGGCCAATTTGGATTACAAATTGATACTTTATAAACTTTTGTCCCAGTGACATATTTAGATTAGGGTTAGAAGAACCGGGAAACAAGAAGCATTTTATAAATGTATAAAATCAGATTTGGATTATAGATAATATTTTTATTTTTCCCTTGGATTATAATTGTACTGATATTGGGAGACCACAAATATTAAGATACTGGAAGATGAAGAAAACAACATCAGCACCATTCTCAGTGTCATTGGTGGCGGCCTCCAGTCCAGCTGGTCAGAGAACATTGATGCAATGCTTTAAGAAGAGAAGACTAATGATGCATAAGCCACACAAGCAGAAATAAAAATTATGATATAAGCCCTCCATGATGACTTGAGGAAAGAATAGGGAAGGTAGAAGAGAAAATAGAAAATAAAATAGAAAAAGTAGATGATAAATTAGATGAAATTAAGTGAAAAATGACAACATATACAAAAAGTATTATTATTATTATTATTATTATTATTATTATTATTATTATTATACAATTGTATCACAGCGGCCAGTTGTTTCGCCGGATTTGGCATTGGTTACTAGTCGGGCCCCACCCAGGGGCCTAGGACGTCGTAACGTATTTTCGTAATATGCGTGCAGATCCAAGCAGTGCGGCTTTTTGCATTTGACTGATGGTGATTTTGTCAATTTTAACTGTTTTAAATGTAATTCCAGTGCTTTTGGAATAGCACACAGTGTGCCAATTACCACTGGAATTATTACTGCTGGTTTGTGCCATAGTCGTTGAATTTCGATTTTTAAGTCCTGGTATCTTGCGATTTTTTCATGTCCCTTCTCGGCGACCCTGCTATCACCTGGTATTGCGATGTCTATGATTGTGACCTTATTTTTCTCAACCAGTGTGATGTCTGGTGTATTATGCGCCAGTATTTTGTCGGTTTGTATACGGAAATCCCACAAGATCTTGACCATCTGATTTTCGGTGACTTTTTCAGGCTGATGTTCCCACCAGTTTGTTGCTGTTTTAATATTAAAATTTTTGCCCAAATTCCAATGGATCATTTGTGCTACTGAATTGTGCCGCAATTTATAATCAGTCGATTTTTTTTTTACAGCAGCTGAGTATGTGATCAACAGTTTCATCAGCTTCTTTGCAAAGTCTGCATTTGGCATCATCAGAGGATTGTTCGATTTTGGCCTTAATGGCATTTGTGCGGATAGCTTGTTCTTGCGCAGCCAGGATTAGTGACTCTGTTTCTTTCTTTAATGTACCTGTTGTTAACCATAACCAAGTTTGTTCACTGTCCACTTTATCTTTTATTTTTTCCAGAAATTGGCCATGCGGTGCTTTGTTCTGCCAACTCTCCATTCTTGATTTTATCACATCTTTTCTGTATTCTTGTTTCGTCTGTTGGGCCTTCAGTAGATTTTTCTTCTTTACTTCGATTAATAGATGTTCTTGACTTTCTTTTAAATAATCAGCCAGTGCATGTTTTTCTTCTTCAACTGTTTGCTTCACTTGTAATAATCCTCTGCCACCTGATTTTTGGGGCAGGTATAGTCTATCAGTATCACCACGTGGATGTAAACTGTAGTGCATTGTCATTAGTTTCCTGGTTTTTCAGTCCAAAAGGTCCAAATCAGCTTGTGTCCAGTTAACTATACCAGCTGTGTATCTTATAACTGGTATTGCCCAGGTATTTATGGCCTTGATTGTATTTCCACCATTCAATTTAGATTATTATTATTATTATTATTATACAATTGTATCACAGTGGCCAGTTGTTTCGCCGGATTTGGCATTGGTTACTAGTCGGGCCCCACCCAGGGGCCTAGGACGTCGTAACATATTTTCATAATATGCGTGCAGATCCAAGCAGTGCGGCTTTTGCATTTGACTGATGGTGATTTTGTCAATTTTTAACTGTTTTAAATGTAATTCCAGTGCTTTTGGAATAGCACCCAGTGTGCCAATTACCCCTGGAATTACCACTGCTGGTTTGTGCCATAGTCGTTGAATTTCGATTTTTAAGTCCTGGTATCTTGCGATTTTTTCATGTTCCTTCTCGGCGACCCTGCTATCACCTGGTATATCGCAATAATCAGCCAGTGCATGTTTTTCTTCTTCAACTGTTTGCTTCACTTGTAATAATCCTCTGCCACCTGATTTTCGGGGCAGATATAGTCTATCAGTATCACCACGTGGATGTAAACTGTAGTGCATTGTCATTAGTTTCCTGGTTTTTTCGGTCCAAAAGGTCCAAATCAGCTTGTGTCCAGTTAACTATGCCAGCTGTGTATCTTATAACTGGTATTGCCCAGGTATTTATGGCCTTGATTGTATTTCCACCATTCAATTTAGATTTCAAAATTTTCCTAACTCTGTTGGTGTACTCTCGCCTGACAATAGTTTTTACTTCTCCATGCTTGATGTTATCCAACTGCAGAATGCCTAAGTATTTGTAGGCTTCATTTTCTTTGCATTTAATTAGTTGGCCATTGGGCATTTCAATTCCCTCAGATGCAGTGATTTTGCCCCTTTTTATGGATACAGTGGCGCATTTTTCCATGCCAAACTGCATTGAAATATCGGTGCTGAATACTCGGACTGTATTTGTCAATGATTGGATTTCTATTTCTGACTTCCATAGAGTTTCAAATCATCCATATATAGTAAATGCGAAATTTTTTCAGCTTTTTGGCTGTTTGGTAGCCTAATTTCATTTTTTTTAAGATTACTGATAGTGGATCATTGCGATGATGAAGAGAAGAGGTGAAAGTGAATCACCCTGGAAAATTCCTCGCTTGATATTAACCATTCCGTAGCTCTCATTCCCTACTGCCAACTCAGTTCTCCATTGTTTCATTGCCTTTTCAGTAAAGATTATTATTATTATTATTATTATTATTATTATTATTATTATTATTATTATTATTATACAATTGTATCACAGCAGCCAGTTGTTTCGCCAGAATCTGCAGTTGGATAACATCAAGCATGGAGAAGTAAAAACTATTGTCAGGCGAGAGTACACCAACAGAGTTAGGAAAATTTGAAATCTAAATTGAATGGTGGAAATACAATCAAGGCCATAAATACCTGGGCAATACCAGTTATAAGATACACAGCTGGTATAGTTAACTGGACACAAGCTGATTTGGACCTTTTGGACCGAAAAACCAGGAAACTAATGACAATGCACTACAGTTTACATCCACGTGGTGATACTGATAGACTATATCTGCCCCGAAAATCAGGTGGCAGAGGATTATTACAAGTGAAGCAAACAGTTGAAGAAGAAAAACATGCACTGGCTGATTATTTAAAAGAAAGTCAAGAACATCTATTAATCGAAGTAAAGAACAAAAAACTACTGAAGGCCCAACAGACGAAACAAGAATACAGAAAAGATGTGATAAAATCAAGAATGGAGAGTTGGCAGAACAAAGCACTGCATGGCCAATTTCTGGAAAAAAATGAAAGATAAAGTGGACAGTGAACAAACTTAGTTATGGTTAACAACAGTACATTAAAGAAAGAAACAGAGTCACTAATCCTGGCTGCGCAAGAACAAGCTATCCGCACAATGCCATTAAGGCCAAAATCGAACAATCCTCTAATGATGCCAAATGCAGACTTTTGCAAAGAAGCTGATGAACTGTTGATCACATACTCAGCTGCTGTAAAAAAAATCACGCAGACTGATTATAAATTGCGGCACAATTCAGTAGCACAAATGATCCATTGGAATTTGTGCAAAAATTATAATATTAAACAGCAACAAACTGGTGGGAACATCAGCCTGAAAAAGTCACCGAAAAATCAGATGGTCAAGATCTTGTGGGGATTTCCGTATACAAACCGACAAAATACTGGCACATAATACACCAGACATCACACTGGTTGAGAAAAATAAGGTCACAATCATAGCCATCGCAATACCAGGTGATAGCAAGGTCGCCGAGAAGGAACTTGAAAAAATTGCAAGATACCAGGACTTAAAAATCGAAATTCAATGACTATGGCACAAACCAGCAGTGATAATTTGATTATGGGAAACGGCCCACATACTTAGGCCCAACTTCTTTTATTTCTGCGTAGTTTGAAGGAACTTTGTGGATAGATAAACTTGATCACCCACCTTGTACTGATAAGGTTGAGCACGTTTCTTATCAGCCTGTTTCTTATGTGCGTGATGCGCAGCATCCAAAGTACGAAGTGCCAAAGGCCAAATATGCCGCAGCCGCTCACCTCCACTCGGAGATGGATGAAACCTGTGGCTGTTCAAGAGGAACTTCGGGAATAGGAACAAAGTCCTGGCCAAACACAACTTGGAAAGGGGTGAAATCCAGTGCTGCTATGTACAGAATTATTATAAGCCACTTCCGCGTGCTGCAACAAGTCCACCCAATCATCTTGCTAGTAATTGATGAAACAACGTAAATATTGTTCTAGAACAGAATTAGTCCTCTCGCAAGCCCCATTAGTCTGAGGGTGGTGGGCGGAGCTTAGACCCTGGGCGGAGCCAATGCGCTTAAGAATTCTTTCCAGAAGACGGAGGTGAATTGTACGCCCCTATCAGAAATGATGCGATCAGGCACGCCATGCAACGGTAGACGTGAGAAATGAATAGTTTAGCAAGTACCTTTGCAGAAGGAATCTTATGGCAAGGTATAAAATAAAACTTGCTTGGAAACAAGTCAGTAACCACCCATATGACAGTGTGCCCCTGGCTCTCAGGAAGTTCGACAATGAAGTCATAGAAATCTCCTTCCAGGGGGCGACAGGGCGAGCTACAGTCTGGAGCAAACCCTGCGGTTTCCCCGGCGGGCGTTTAGCGGCCGCACAAACAGGACAGCTGGCGACATAAAGTTCAATGTCCTTCTTCAAAGAGGGCCACCAAAACTGCCGTTTCAACCAGATGCACCATCTTCACAAATCCAAAGTGCCCCGCCAACTTGGAATCATGAGCCCATTGGAGAACAACGAGACGAAGAGAGGCAGGGACATAAAGTTTTGCCCCAATCCATGGCAAATCGTCCCTCATTGTGCATTCACCTTGATGCTGCTGGAACCATTCATCCTGAGGAAGGGCCTTCTTGAGGTCGGAAAGAAAATCTTGAGACATGTCCACCTTAGAGCGTGTCTGTTGCCTAGTAACAACAGGAGCAGTGAGGCTGGACGTGGGAACCACGGGCTGGATACACTGAGCTTAGAGCAGTTGTATTGAGGGAGTCTGGACAAAGCATCAGCCATGAAGTTCTTCCCCCCCCCCGGGATGTACTTAAGTGTAAAATTAAAACAATTTAAATGCTGAGCCCAGTGCATCTGCTTAGGGGAGAGCCACCTGGGAGTCCTCAAAGCCTCCAAGTTCTTATGGTCAGTCCACACCTCAAACGGGTGCTTAGCGCCCTCCAGGAAGTGGCGCCACATGGCCAAAGCCCAACGTACAGCAAATGCTTCTTTCTCCCAGATCGCCCAACGTCTCTCTGTGTCTGTGAGTTTACAAGAGGTGTAGGCACAAGGTTGTAAATTACCTTGGTCGTTAGTCTGAAGCAAGACGGCCCCCACTGCCACGTCACTGGCATCAGCTTGAACGACAAAGGGCTTGTCCATCTCCGGATGCTTCAGAACCGGCTCCTCGGCAAAAAGTCATTTCAACTTTTCAAAAGCAGCTTGACACTCCATGGTCCAATTCAACGGCTTGCTAGGCTTGGGTTTCGGCCCACCTTTGGGGCTTCAACAAATTAGTGATGGGAAGTGCAATTTTGGCAAAAGAAGGGATGAACTGACGATAGAAATTGGCAAAACCCAAAAATTTCTGTAATTGTCTACGTGTACGGGGCGCCTCCCACTCAGTGACCGCCTTGACCTTAGCGGGGTCCATCTCCACACCCGCATGGGAGATACGATACCCAAGGTAGTCTATCTTCTCCTGGTGAAATTCACATTTGGATAACTTGGCATAAAGTTCCGCGGCTCTGAGTTTCTTTAGGACAGTGCGGACCAACTTGACGTGTTCTTCATGTGTTTGTGTGGAAATAAGGATATCATCCAAATATACGATAACGCCTTTGTAGAGGTGGTCATGCAAAATCTCATTAATTAATTGCATGAAAACTGCAGGTGCCCCCTGCAGGCCAAAGGGCATTACACGGAACTGGAAGCAACCCAGGGGGCAGTTGAAAGCAGTCTTCCACTCATCCCCTTCCTTTATTCGGACCCTATAGTATGCTTCCCATAAGTCCAGTTTAGTAAAAATGCGGCCCTTCCCCAGTTGGGCCAGCATGTCCTTCATCAGAGGCAAAGGGTAGAGATTGTGAGAAGAGATTGAATTAAGGTTCTTAAAGTTCACGCACAAACGAAGAGAGCCATCTTTCTTCTCTCTGAATAGTACAGGGGCTGCTACCTTGGGTCTGGCTGGTTCAATGAAACCCCTTTGCAAGTTCTTTTCAATAAACGTCCTCATTTCCTCCATCTCCCTGGGTGACATAGAATATATTTGGGGTTTTGGAAGTGGTACCCCAGGAAAAATTTCGATGGAGCAATCAGTGGGTCTGTGGGGCGGAAGCTTATCTGAAGATTTTTCACTAAAAACACCCCTCAGGTCCCAATACTCTTTCAGAATCTTTTCTTCCCCCTCAATTCTCTCCTGGCCCCTGGCAGCCAAAGCGGGGTTGGAGCCAGCAGGCTCAGGGGGCGTTGGCCTCCCAGTCTGGGGCTGTGCTGGTCTGAATACACAGCCACCCCTCCCTCCAGTTAATGCAAGGGTTCCATTTATGAAGCCAGGGGAGTCCCAAAATAAGGGGTCTGTCCATCCCAGGCGCCACAATAAAAGAGATTAATTCTAAATGGGTGCCCATTTTCATTTCTAGAGGTTCAGTGTAAAAATGGGCCGCCGCTGCCCCCTGCAATGGATCCATCGATTTGGCAAAAAACAATAGGGGTTTTCAAAGTCCTCAATTTTAAGCCCAGTTTTTCAACCATTGCTGGATTAATCATACATCTAGAGCAGCCCGAGTTGAGAAGAGCGGAAAGCCGGTCACACTAGCAGGTGGCACCCTTAACTCAATTGGGATCAACATGGGGCCTTTATTCGAACTCACCCAACGAGGCGAGGTGTCATCATCGGAGTCATCAGAGGAGCTGGTGGTCACGTCCGCTTCCTCCTCCACCTCCGGCTGGAAACACTGGGGGGTATTTTCAGCAGCGAATGCAGCCTCCTTCTTCTTCCCCGGGGCCTTGCTTGCCTTCCCTTCCCTCTTGGCAGGGGGTGGGGCAGTCGGGGGAAGTTTAACGCGGCAATCCATGGCGCGATGGCCTCCTTTCCCACAACGGAAGCACGTGAAAGGCTTGGCCTTGCCGGTGGAGCTTCCCTTCCCTTCACCCCTGATGCGGAATGGGGCCTTTTTGAGCTGGGGGGGGGCGATCTCTCTGCTTTTTCCTCTTTTGCCCATTGAAGTCTAATCAAATCTAGCTCAACGTCTGCTGCATTTTCATACCAAGCAACAACTCGCTTGGGAAGGTGTCTGTTAACGCATTGTTGGTAAATGTCCTCATTTAATCCCAATGCAAACTGATCCAGGAGGGCCTCTTCAGACCACCCCCTCATATACAATGAAAGCTGTTGAAACTCCTGAACATATTCAGCCACCGGTCTATTTCCCTGCTTTAGGGCCATAAAATTCACCTTCCCTCGTTTCTCAATCAGCAAACCTCTTCTTTAGTGCAGCCATAAAGTCATCAAAATTCCTCAGGAGAGGGGAATTACATTGGTGTAAGCTGACCATCCAATCGCCGCTTTTTCTTCCAAGAAAGTAAAACCATTCGCACCTTCATCTCATCTGATTCTAAATCTGGGCCATAAATTTCCATGTAGTTCCAAATCTGAATAACGAAAAGACCCAACCTCTTGGCATCACCGTTATATTTTACTGGTAAGGGAGGGACTTTTGCTATTCTGCGTCTTCTGGGGGGGGGGGGCCCTACTCTGGCAGCAGCCCTGGCTGCGGGGGGGAGGCTGTTTCTGGGTTTGCTTGCTCCCATCCCCCTTCGGCCTCTTCACCCTCCCTAAATTTATGCATGGAGTACCTTTGTTCAAATTCTTCCGTTTGCTCCCTTTCCATCGCTCTCCCTCGAGTCTTTCACTCGGTCATAGCTTCTTCCCAGTCCACTGGTTTTTTCTTTTGTCTCCTTCTGGTAACTCCTGCATCCAAATTCTCAGAATCCTCTTTTTGCCCCACTCCCAAAGTCCATCGGGGGCGAACCGCAGGCTCCTCTACCCTTAGGCCAGCTAGCCTTTCAGGTAAAGATGGTTCCGCAGTTTCTCTTTCAGTCTCCTCATCATCGCTCGCTTGCAATGACATTGTCTCCGTTTCTTCTTGTGGGTACACCCCCCACGGTAGGTTGAAAACTCCTGGTGGGGTGTGAGTGAGTCTTCGCTTAATGTCAGCACTCCTCCGTTTGATAATCAGGAAAGAAAACCATGAGACTCCATTGATAGAAATCAAGTGTACTTTTACTAATTATAAATGATCAGAAGCGTAGCAAAGCGAAGACTGATTATTTAGGTGCGAAAGCAAATGATATATAGAATAACCCCATTCCCCACCCCTTGGCATCCCAGTTACAGTCCAATCATAATTCTCCCAAGTGTCAGGTGCGAGATAACTTTGAAAGGCATCACCAAGATGGAATGTCGGTGCCGCTGGCCTTGGCGGGAAACCTCCTCCGCATGCGCAGTAAGACAGGCAGCAGAAACTCCAGAATCTTCCTCCAGCACAAGTAGTAGTCCCCTCCCAAATACCATGCCCCCCTCCCCATTTCAATGGCAGCCGAAGCAGCAGCAAAGCCGAGGCTGACACCCCTATTGTTTTTTGCCAAATTGATGGTTCTATTGTGGGAGGTGGCCCTGCTCATTTTTCTACTGAGCCCATAGAGATGAAAATGGGAACCCATCGGGAGTTAATAACTTTTGTTGTGGCACCTGGCATGGACCGGCCCCTTATTTTGGGACTCCCCTGGCTTCGTAGATGAAACCCTCGCATTAACTGGAGAAAGGGTTGGTTACGAATTCGCACAAACATACCCCCTGAATGAGGGTTTGAGGTTGAGACTCCAGATTCTGCCGCTACTAGCCCCACATTGGCAGCCAGGGGGGCAGGAGAGAATCGAAGGGGAAGAAAGAATTCCAAAGGAGTATTGGGATCTTAGGTTTTTTTTTAGTGAAAAATCTTCTGATAAATTACCCCCCCCCCCCACAGGCCCACTGATTGCACCATTGATATTTTACCTGGGGTGAAGCTTCCAAAGCCCCAAATATATTCAATGTCCCCTAGGGAAATGGAGGAAATGAGAAAATTCATCAATAAGAACTTGGAGAGGGGGTTCATTGAGAAGAAAGATAGCTCCCTGAGATTATGTGTGAATTTCAAAAACCTGAACGCGATATCATCTCAGAACCTCTACCCGTTGCCACTGATGAAGGACATGCTGGCCCAACTGGGGAAGGGCCGCATCTTCACTAAGTTGGACTTAAGGGAGGCATATTATAGAGTCAGAATTAAAGAGGGGGACGAATGGAAAACTGCTTTCAACTGTCCCCTTGGCTGTTTCCAATTTTGTGTGATGCCGTTTGGCCTACAGGGGGTGCCAGCGGTCTTCATGCAGCTAATTAATGAGGTTTTACATGACCATCTTTACAAGGGCGTTAGATGATATCCTTATTTACACGGAAACACATGAAGAACATGTGAAGCTGGTTCGTACTGTGCTGAAGAAACTTCGGGCAGCTGAACTTTACACCAAATTGTCCAAGTGTGAATTCCATCAGGAGAAGGTTGATTACCTAGGCTATCGCATCTCCCACGAGGGTGTTGAAATGGACCCCGCTAAGGTAAAAGCGGTCACTGAGTGGGAGGCCCCTTGTACACGCAGGCAATTGCAAAAAATTTTGGGTTTTGCTAATTTCTATCACCAGTTCATCCCCTCTTTTGCTAAGATAGCTCTTCCCATAACTAACCTTCTGAAGTCTAAAGGTGGGGCAAAACCCAAGCCTAGCAAGCCACTGGATTGGACCATGGAATGCCAAGCTGCCTTTGAGAAGTTAAAGCGGCTTTTTGCAGAGGAGCCAGTCCTCAAACACCCGGGCATGGATGCACCTTTTGTGGTTCAAACTGATGCCAGTGACGTGGCTACAACCCTGCGCATACACCTCTCGCAAACTTACCGACACGGAAAGACGTTGGGCCATTTGGGAGAAAGAAGCGTTTGCTGTTCGCTGGGCTTTGGCCACATGGCGCCATTTTCTAGAAGGCGCCAAACACCCTTTCGAGGTGTGGACTGACCATAAGAATTTGGAAGCTTTGAGAACGCCCAGAAAACTTTCTCTTAAACAGATGCACTGGGCTCAGCATTTCAATAGATTTAATTTTACCCTGAAATACATTCCAGGGGGAAAATTTTTTATGGCTGATGCTTTATCCAGACTTCCTCAATACAACTGCTCTAAGCTCAGTGTGGTCCAGCCTGTCATTCCTGGGACGAGCCTCGCTGCTCCTGTTGTTACTAGGAATCAGGCACGTTCTAAGGTAGAGATGTCTCAGAACTTTCTTTCCAACCTGAAAAGAGCTCTGGCTGATGATGATTGGTTCCGGCAGCACGTGAATGAATGCACTATGAGAGATGAATTGCCTTGGATTGGGACGAAACTATACGTTCCTGCGTCTCTTAGACTCATTGTTCTTCAACGGGCTCATGATTTCCGAATAGCGGGGCACTTTGGGTTCGCCAAGACGCTCCACTTTGTCAAGCGACAATGTCCTCTTTGAAAAAGGACATTGAAAAATATGTTGCCAGTTGTCCCATTTGTGCTGCTGCTAAACGCCCGCCGGGAAAGCCGCAGGGGTTGCTCCAGGCAGTAGCTCACCCAGTGGCCCCTTGGAAGGAGATCTCTATGGATTTCACTGTCGAACTTCCTGAGAGTCAGGGACACACTGTTATCTGGGTTCTTACTGACTTGTTCTCCAAACAGGTCCATTTCATCCCTTGCTCCAAGATTCCTTCTGCTAAGTCTCTTGCTAAGATGTTCATCTCCCATATTTACCACTTACATGGGGTGCCCGACCGCATCATATCGGACAGAGGTGTGCAGTTCACCTCCGTTTTCTGGAAGGAGTTTCTGAAGCGGATTGTCTCTGCCCAGGGATTAAGCTCCGCCCACCACCCTCAGACTAATGGGGCTTGTGAGGGGACTAATTCTGTACTAGAACAATATTTACGTTGTTTCATCAACTACCAGCAAGATGATTGGGTAGATTTGTTGCCGCATGCGGAGGTGGCTTACAACAATTCTGTGCATAGCAGCACTGGTTTCACCCCTTTCCATGTGGTGTTTGGCCAGGACTTTGTGCCCATTCCTGAGGTTCCCCGTGAACAGCCCCAAGTGTCGTCGCTGTCCGAGTGGAGTGACCGCCTTCAGCGCATTTGGCCTTTAGCTCTCCGGACTCTAGATGCTGCGCACCGCACTCATAAGAAACAGGCTGACAAAAAACGGACTAAGCCTTATGAGTACAAGGTTGGTGATTATGTGTATTTGTCCACTAGATTTCTTCAAACACCCCAACAGTCGAAAAAATTGGGGCCCAAATATGTTGGCCCATTTCCCATTGTCAAAATCATCAACCCTGTTTCTGTCCGGCTCCAGCTGCCTAAGCACCTCAACTGAGTTTATCCTGTTTTCCATGTTAACCTCCTGAAGCCTGTCTGCACTTTGTCGTTGAGGCCGCCTCTCCCTCCTCTGCCCACTCTGCTTTTGGTTGAGGGTGAGCAACATTTCGAGGTCCGTGAGATTTTAGACTCTCGTAAGTGCTGGAACCGTATCTAGTACCTGGTGGCTTGGGAGCATTTCCCACCTTCTCACACTGAATGGGTTGATCGGTCCCATATTCGAGCGCCTCGTCTGCTCCACAAGTTCTACTCTGCTTATCCTGACAAGCCCTGATTTTGGACATTCTCCTAATTTTCCTTTTTCTTTTTATTGTTTTTCTTCCCTCCCCCTTTCCCTTTTTCGTGTCTTGTTGTCTGTCTGTTTGTTTGTGTTTTTTCATTTCTGCAGGTCTGACCACCCTTTTCTGGAGGAGGGCCAGATGTCAGCCTCTGCTTTGCTGCTGCTTTGGCTGTCATTGAAATGGGGAGGGGGGCATGGTATCTGGGAGGGGAATCATTATGTGCTGGAGGAAGTTTCTAGTTGCTGATCTGACCACCTTACTGCGCATGTGGAAGAAGGGAGTTTCCCGCCAAGGCCAACTGTCCAGCATTCCATCCTGATGAGACTTTTTGAAGTTATCTCCCATCTGACAGTTTGGTGCATTATAATTGGACTATGTACAGGGGTGCCAAGGGGAGGGGATTGAATTGTACTTGATATTATCCGCCTTTGCGCCTAATTAACCAGACTCAGCTTTGCTTTGCAACTGTTCATTTATAATTAGTAAAAGTACACTTGATTTCAGTCCAAATGGAGTCCAGTGGTTTCTTTTCTGATTACCAAATGAAGTCAATGCTGACACCAACTTTCACTAAGATCTATCTATTTAGATATTAACTCATACACTGAAAATTAAATAAACTGCCCCAGGGAATATCTGTAGAAGGTATAGAGATAATAATGATCTTTGTAGATACAGGTACCTCAAGGCATCTGAATATCTTTCACAAGGTGTTAGCCGGCTTTTCAGCATGGAGATCGTCTGGTCATTTCATCTTTATCCAGTCTTTTCAGCTGATAAAAGAGGGCTAAACCAAAAGAGCTAAACCGAAAGATTTCTGAGTGGTGGATAAAGTATATCAGTCCATAAGTACTTACAGACTACCCCAAAATGGAAGAGATTGAGACCTAAGTATGCGGGCCCCTTCCCAATTGTCAGAATCATCAACCCAGTTACTATGCAATTAGAGCCACCAAAAAACCTTAGATGGATCCACCCAGTATTTTATGTTAGCCTACTCAAGCTTGAGAAAGTATCTCCTCTTCGCCCTACCCAGCCAGCCCCTCTGGTAGCCCTCCTTATAGAAGGAGAGCAACACTTTGAAATTAAAGAAAGCCTTGATTCTAGAAAATGAAAAGGGACACTGCTATATTTGGTAACTTGGAAACATTACCCTCCTTCACAATCTGACTGGGCGGATGCTCAAAATGTTCTGGCTTCCAAACTCCTTCAGGAAATATCCTGATAAACCTTAATGCTCATTACTTATCTTGAATCCTTTTGTATTATTCATGTTCATTTTGTATTATGCTTTTTCTTCTTTTATAGGGCTAACACCTCTGCTGCAAGAAGGCCAAATATCAGCCCGATCTCCAGCAAGGGTTTCTGCTTGCTATTGACTGCCATAGAAACAGGAAGGAGGGCATGGGCATTTGGGATGGGGAAGTGAGCTGGTATGTTATAGTCTCAGGAGAACGGGAAGAGAGCTTTGCATTCATGAATTATGACACTGCTGAGTGAAGTTGTTTAAACTGTCAAGGCCAACTGACCTGAGACTCCAGAGGTGAGAAATACATGAAGAGGAGCTTTCCCATAACATCATCCTGGATGTTGATTGGACGCTTAGTGTCAGATCCTGGGGGGAGGGATTTGGAGTGACTTTCAATGTGTAATTTTCACACATTTTGAATCAGATCTTGACTCGCTGCTATCATTTCAAACTTAGTAAAAAATACCTTTTCTCTAATCCAGTGGTGTGGGGAGGTTTCTTTTTTGAGTTTTGAATGGAGGCAGGTCTGACACAAGGTTTTCATTGCTGCTGATTTGCAATCTGTTTCTTCAGTGCTTCTTCCTTTACTGTTACTGTTGATTTTTGAGCCTAAATGCAGAAGCTAGCTACTATTTCAGTATTTTCACATTGGTAATCTAAAACTATGTGTTATACCTTTATAATTAATTTGGTCTCCTTTATATTTAATTTTAGTCCCATTTTTATGGTGTTCCTTGACTTTTATTATAAGAGCTTGCAGCGTCATTGCATTTTCAATGAAATTCTTAGTGAATGAATGCAGTATGGATTTGAAGGATGTCATATTTTTTTCTTTTTTTATCAAAAAAGATTGATAATTTTTATCAAAAACAGAAAATAGAACGTTGTGGCAATAAAGCATGTTTTAGGAATAAAGAGCCATGATGTTCCTTTGAGTACAGATAGCCCTCGACTACCCAAAATTTCTGTTGCTAAGTGAGACATTTGTTAAGTAAGTTTTGCTTTATTTTATGACCTTTCTTGCCATAGTTGTTAAGTGAATCACTACTGTTGTTAAGTCAGTAACCTGGGTAAACGAATCCAGCTTCTCCATTGACTTTACTTGTCAGGAGGAATCACATGACCCTGGGATACTGCCACTGTCATAAATATGAACCTGTTCCCAAGCATCTGAATTTTGATCATGTGACCATAGGGATGCTGCAATGGTCATAAGTATTAAAAATGGTCATAAGTCACTTTTTTCAGTGCCATTGTAACTTCAAACAGTCACTAAATGAACTGTTGTAGGTCGAGGTCTACCGGTAATTCATCAAAAATAGAATAGAACTATGACAATGAGATTGTTAGCACTAGGACATTTGTTTGTTTGTTTGTTTAGTATGCTGCCTTTCAGGTTAATTTGAATTTAGGCTAATTTAAAAGTAACACAATCAAATTAATAATATCGAGAATCTCTGAAAAGTCTTATATTTATTGAATTTTACTTTCTGTCACATTAAAAAACAATACTTGAAAGAAACCTTTGCCCCGCCTTTGGGGGAAACACATGCAGACTCAGGCTTTTGACTGTTTACTTCTGCCATATCTTATTCTTATACTTATTCTGAATCTGTATGTAAAAACCTGAAGAACATACATACATACATACACATATATGTATAAGGGCTGCTCCAAAAGGCAATAATTTACTTTTTTCAATGTACAGCAAAACAATTTATACTTATATATGAATAGAGTAAGTATATACTGTATATGTGTGTATGTATATATATATATATATATATATATATACATACATATATGTGTGTGTGTGTGTATGTATATATGTATATATATATAGTAAGTTTGTAGGACGTCCACATTCATGATAGCTCAGTAATTCTTCATATTTTAATATCTTCTAAAAGATCTCTGAGTGAATAATGCAAGAATCTTTCATAGCCATATGTATATGGATTTAAGTTCAAATAAGTTCAAATAGAGAAAATGTAATTCAGTGTTTATATCTATAGCACATTAATACTTTTGTAAGGATAAGTGTATATGGGAAGGAATGATAATGAAGTAAAATTGTGACAAGTTCTCCACTAGTTTTCTCAACAACAAATTAAAGGAATGAAATAGTTACTGTGGATTTAACTCTGATGGTCGTTGTTTACTATAAGGGGCAGCACTCATATCTGTTTTAAGGTTGTGATCCAGCACTGTTCAAAGACATTTCCATGGTCATGTGACCCACATGATGTTGCGGAGCATTGTTTCCACCCCACCAAAGTGGAATATGCATGCTTTCAAAATCCTAGGTGGGGAGGAGTTATGTGAAGTTGGGCAGTCACTCCATTATACAACTATCAGGTCTCAAAGCCCAGCGACTTATGAGCTGAGCCACAGGTAAAGATAAAGGTTTCCCTTGCACATATGTGCTAGTTGTTCCTGACTCTAGAGGATGGTGCTCATCTCAGTTTCAAAGCTGAAGAACCAGTGCTGTCCGAAGACATCTCTATGGTCATGTGGCTGGCATGACTCAATGCCGAAGGTACACGGAATGCTGTTACCTTCCCACCAAAGGTGGTTTCTATTTTTCTACTTGCATTTTTACATGCTTTAGAACAACCAGGTTGGCAGAAGCTGGGACAAGTAACGGGAGCTCACTCTGTTACGCGGCACTAGGAATTCAAACCACCAAACTGCCAAACTTTCTGATCAACAAGCTCAGAGTCTTAGCCACTGAGCCATTGGGCTGAGCCACAGTGCTGCCCAAATTTTTAAGTGCTTCTTTTAGAAAACTCAGAAATGTCAATTTAATAATATTATTTGGACTATAGGAGAGTTCAGAGAATAGTTCAGTCCTTCCGCTCCCCACTCCCTCCACTGGTCCACAGATAAATTCAAACTCATCAACAATACATATTTTCTTGAATCCTATTCTCTGACTGTTTTCATTATCCCACAAGCTGCATCATCTCTGATTTCCTAAGACTGGGGGTTCAGCCAATACTCTCAGCTAGATACTGAGAAAGTAAATAAACTCTTCCACCATCTGGGATTTTATGTAAATGAAACAAACTGAGTCTTGATAATGTTGCAAATTCAATCATCTTATCTCCCCTCGTGACTTTAGATTCATGTGGTGTAGGAATGGTGACCAGCTAGAATCCCATTGAAGTTCAGTTCAAGAATGTGTTTGCTTGGATTGAATCCTTACCCCAGGATCCTTCTATGAAAAAGGTACAGAACTCCATGAAAGCAAGGCAACCTTCTGAAGACAGTGTTCACTGGTATGTTAATAAACAAGCAATGTTGCTAATAGAACTAATATAATCAGTGTGAATACTGTGAATATATAACCTCTGCCTGTCAGTGAAGGAAAATCATCTGACAATCGCCACATCAATTTCAAGATCAACAGCAGAGTAATAAAGAACAAACAAACAAAAGTGAGGATTTCAGATTATATCCAGAGGTGCTTTTCCCAAAAGGCAACTGGCCTTTCTTGGTTTTTATTCCTTTGAAAACATTTCCAGAAATATTTCAAAATGTTTTCAAAGGAAAAAAATCAAGAAAGTCTAGTTGCCTTTTGGAAAAAGCACCTTTGGGACAACCACGAACTGGATTCTTGAGAATCTCCACCGACATTTCATAGACAAAGTGATATTACTCAGTAATCTAATTTTGAAAACCCACCAGACTTCGGGTCTTGGTGCTATACAGAGAATGATATGGTGTTAATACTGTGTTGTTATTTTTGCAATATATATAGACACTGCTATTTCTTGATGGATGATGCTAGTTGTAGTTATTATTGTTTTAAGTGAAGTCATTTTGGAAAAAGGATAGCAGGAAACCATTAAGCATGTGACTGAAAGGATAGACTATGGCTTTAGAAAATAGGAAATTGGATTGAACAATGATACAAAGGAAAATGTTAAGCTTTCCCATATTCAAAGAATATGCAGCAAATAGCAAATTTCAAGAATCAGAGACCTTGGGTCTCTCTGAGCTTAGTTGTTTGCTTGCAACCAATTAACTAACTCGCTCCCCCATCCTAAATGCCTAACCCCCCTCCCCATTTCTATGGCAGCAAGAGCAAGCAAGCTGCAAAATATCATGCTGGAGATCTGGCTGACATTTGGCGCTCCTTCAATAGACGCCTATAAGAGAACAGAAAAAAAATACAAATCTAAAATCGGAACCACATAATGATGTAAGTCAATTAAGGAACATTGTTTATCCCAGACCTATCAGGATAATTCCTGTAGCACTGTCAGGCTTGCCTCCTTCAGAACCCAACAAAGAAACACCCCCCGCCCCAACTCCATGTTTGTAGAGAAGAGGCACTTTTACTGAGTTTGAAATGATAGCGATGAAAGAAAAGCAAGATCTGAGGTTAAGGCGCGAAAATTACATATTAAAAGTATTCCCAAATTCCTCCCCCCAAGTCCCAGGCTGAATGCCCAATCCCCAACCCCTATGTGGGGTGCATCTTCAGGTGGCTTCATCCATCTGGTATGCCGGGACAGTTGATCTTGATTGGGCATAAACAAGTCCATTCAGCTGCTCAGTAGACGATGAGAACAATCCTCCCTTTTCCTCTCTTTTCAGTCACACGTGACACATCTCCACCAGCTTGCTTCCCCGCCCAAATACCTATGACCCCCTCCCCATTACTATGATAGCCGATAGCAAACAAGCAAGCAACATAGAGACTAACATTCCTGCTGTCAGCCTCTGTTTCTCTATTTGCTTTTGGCTGCCATTGAAATGGGGAGGGGGGTATTTGGGAGGGGAAGTTTAAGTACAGGAGAGATTGTAAAAAGGGAGTTTTGTTCTTACCGTCTACTGCGCATGTTGGAGATTAATGCTTGGTGTTGGTCCTGCATACCTACCTGATGATGCTCCTTGAAGATGGAACTCACATGACACCTAAGGGATTTCCAGATTGGACCCTGGGATGAGGGTTACCAGGGGGAGGGAGTTGGTCACATATTGATATGTATGATTTCGCGCGCTTTTGCCTCAGATCTTGCTATGCTTAGCTGCTATCTTTTCATAAACAGTAAAAGTACTCTTAATTCTGCAAAATGGAGTTAAGTGGTTTCTTTCTTGGTTGCTGAGGGAAGCCGGTTTGACACCTGCCTCCTGCAGTAGAGGCGTTAGCCCTGGGGAAAAAGAACACAATACAACAGAACACAACATAGACAAGATTGAAACAGCCCAAAAATACAGGAACATTTACATCAATAACATCAAGGCTTATCAGGGTATTTGGAGTGAAATAACGGTAAAAGCTTCAGGGGCTCTGACATCTTGCTTCTTTACCCATTCAGATTGAAAGGAAGGGAAATGTTTCCAGCAACCAAATATTGTGCTTTTCCCCTATGCTTTCTGGAATTGAGGATCTCTTTGACCTCGAAATGCTGCTCTCCATTGACGAAGAGGGGAACAGGAGGCGAAGGTTGGTCTGGTTGAAGTGAGGAGGTATGTTCAGGGTTCAGTGAGCTAACATGAAACACAGGGTGGATCCTCCTAAGGGTCTTAGGTAGCTCTAACTGTATTGTGACTGAGTTTACAATTCTTACAATAGGGAAAGGACCCCATATTTAGGTCCCAGTTTCTTCAACTTCTGGGTAGTCTATAGGTACTTAGTGGAGAGGAAACCCTTATCCCCAACTTGATAGCCCTTCAGCATTTCTCTTTTTTTGTCAGTCTGTCTTTTATGTGCTCGGTGAGCCTCATCTAGTGCCTTACAAGTGATGGGCCAGATGAACTGAAGCTGCTCAATCCAACACACTAAGGAAGGGATTTGAGGCTTCTCCTGTGGCAGTTCCAGGATGGGCACAAAGTTCTGACTGGAAACCACTTTAAATGGGGTAAAACTGGTGCTACTATGTATGGAGTTATTATAAGCGACCTCTGCAAATGGCAGTAAGTCGGCCCAGTTATCTTGCTGATAGTTTACATAACACCATTGTTCTAGAACTGTGTTAGCTCATTCACAGGCCCTGTTAGTCTGAGGGTGATAGGCGGAGCTTAAGCCTTGGGTGGAGCCTAACAACTTCAGGAACTCCCTCCAGAAATGGGAAGTGAACTGGACATCCCCTCTCTGAAATTATGCATTCAGGAACACCATATAACCTATACACATGTTGAGTAAGCAGTTTAGCCAACATTTTTGCTAAAGGAATCTTGGAGCAGGATACGAAATGCAACTGCTTGGAGAACAGGTCCATGATCATCCAGATGACTGTATTTCCACTACTCTCAGGTTGTTCAGTGATGAAGTCCATGGATATCTCTTTCCAAGGAGCCCCAGGTCTAGCAATGTTCTGAAGTAATCCAGGCGGCTTTCCAGGTGGCCTCTTTGCAGAAGCACACACAGGACAACTAGCGATGTAGGCCTCTATGTCCTTTTTCAAAGATGGCCACCTGAACTGCCGTTTAACTAAGTGTAACATTTTCATGAACCCAAAGTGTCCATCAGCTTTCGAATCATGGGCCTCTTATAATACAACTCCCCTAAGACTGGTGGGGATGTACAACTTAATACCCACCAATCTGAGGCTATCACAAACAGAACATTTGTTTGAGTGGGACATGAACCAGGCATCAGTTTTTAGCACTTCCTTCAGCTGCTCGCTTAAATCAGTGGATAGATCCAGTCCACCTTCCCCTGGGCTCTGGTCACCATGGGAGCAGCCAATTGCTTGGAGGGGATGATCAGGCAAATTACTTCTGGCTGTGTCCTATTATATCGGGCCATCTAGATAGAGTATCTGCCATAAAGTTCTTTCCCCCAGGAAAGTAACGTAGAAAGCAATTAAACCAATTAAAGTGTTGTGCCCAACAAACTTGCTTGGGTGACAGCTTCTGGGGTGTTTTTAAGGCCTCTAAGTCCTTGTGGTCTGTTCACAGCTCAAAAGGGTGTTTTGCCCCTTTGAGGAAATGCCTCCAGGTTAACAGGGCGCATTGGACCACAAAACCTTCCTTCTTCCATATTGCCCACTTCCTTTCAATTTCAGTTAATTTTCAGGAGGTGTAGGCACAAGGTTGTAAAGTTCCAGCAGCATTAGCTTGAAGTAGTACTGCCCCCACAGCCACCTCACTGGCATTGACTTGGATTATGAAAGGGACATCCATGAAAGGATGTTTAAGGATGGACTCAGCCTTAAACAATCATTTCAGTTTCTCAAAAGCTGTCTGGAATTCCATGGTCCACTCAAGGGGACAGCTAAGCCTTGGCTTTGCTTCTCCTTTTGTCTTTAGAAAATTAGTAATGGGCAATGCAATTTTAGCAAATGGGGAGATTAATTGTCAATAAAAGTTAGCACAGCCTAGGAAGCTTTGCAGCTGCTTGTGGATGTGTGGGGGCATCCACTCCATGACCACCCAGACTTTCTCTGAGTCCATTTTGATATCCTCATGTGATATGCAGTAACCCAAATAGTCAATTTTAGTCTGGTGAAGTTCCCACATTGACAATTTGGCATACAGTTCAGCAGCCGAGTTTTTTCAGGACTGAACACACGATTTTCACGTTCCTCCATGGTTTCAGTGTAAATAAGAATGTCATCTAGGTAAACCAGAACCCTCTTGTAAATATGTTCATGCAGTACTTCATTTATCAATTGCATGAACACAGCTGGTGCCTTCTTGTAATCTGAATGGGAGCACTCTAAACTGGAAATGACCCAAAGGGTAATTGAATGAGATTTTCCACTCATCCCCTTCCTTAATTTGAACTCTGTAGCAAGCTTCTCTCAAGTCCAGCTTAGTGAAAATTTTCCCTTTGGCCAGATGAGCCAACATGTCCTTCATCAGGGGTAATGGGTAAACATTTTCTACGCAAATATCATTCAGTTTTTTATAGTCAATACAAAGATGAAGAGAGCCATCTTTTTTTCCATGAAACAACACCAGGGCAGCCACTTGTGGCCTAGCTGTTTGGATGAAACCCTGTTTTAAGTTTTTTATCAAAAAAGTTTCTCAATTCTTGACAGGTGTGGCCAGCTGCATGACGTGTTCTTCAGGTACTCCATAGAACCGCCAAAATCCCTGCTGTTTTGGATGTCCAGTAGGGGCTATAACTGTCTCGAAGGGACAGAGAAGGGACAGTGAAGAGAGGGGGCACCAGCAGAAGTGGAGGGGGAAAGCGCAATTCTCCTAAAATGCCCACAAAAGCCCCTGGACCTAACAGCAGGGAAAGTATCCATTGTGAGCTGCTAAAGGCTGGGGTGGCTACAACGAAGAGAGAAGAGTAGCATGGTGGAATATTTGGGTGACAGCAAAAGGCTTACTTGAAGTACAGCTTTCCTATAATTACTTTAACTCCTGGTTGAAAACTTTTAAAGGAGGAGTGGCAGGAGAGGGGGGAGCAGGCAGTGGCAGGTTCCTCCACCCCAGATTCAGCGGCAAACAAACTGAGCCATTAATGATATAAAGAACAAAGGGAATGAATAGACTTTGAGAATTTTTAAAAAAAACAGAAAGCAAATTGGAAAGAGAGAGTATTGATTTTTTTACTCTGAGACTTTAAAACTGAATGGCTTGGTAAACTTTGAGATTTGCCTTTGGAAGCCAGAAACTATAGCCTGAATATTGCGAAACTGCTGCATTGCCATCTAGTGGCACTAGAGGGGAATTTAATAACATTAAATGGCTGGAAAATAAAGGAAGCTGACCTCGAACTATTGTTGAGCACATCGACTGAAGAGAAAAAGTCCCTTCAAAACAAAAAGAAAAGAAAGAAAACAAGACCAAAAAGAAAACAGTATATTGTTTTTCCTGTCACCTTACTTGGACTGTTGAAACTGTGTTTTCTTTTTTATTCCCTTTCCTTTTTAATTTTCCTTTTTTCCATCTAACTGGAGGAACTTGGGGAAACTTGAATAATGTGGATAATTTGTTTTTTTCTTTCTTCTTCCCCCCCCCTTTCCCCTTGTTACTTTTACTGTTGTAGCAAGGGCATGGAGTACTACTGTGGGACTAGTTTCTTTTTTCTTTTTTTCTTTCTTCCTTTTTTTTGTGGTTTCATTTTTTCCTCCCCCCCCCAACCGGCTTTTTTGATGTGATAGGAGAAGCTTTATTTTTCTCCCTTTGCTTCTTTTCCTCCCCACTTATTTCCTTTTCTTTTTTTCCTCCTTTTTTCTTTTTTTCTATCATCCATATTTTTCTTTTTATACTGGCATTACAAAGCAAATAGATTAAGGTAACAAGAACCTGAAAATTGGGTCTAGGAGCAGAGATTGGTCCAAACTTGAGTTGGGCTGCTGTGGGCGATCCCAGGATTACCATTAATTTGATTTCTGGTTTACACAAGAACCAAGCACCAAGATGAAGAAGATAACATCATATGTGTCTGCAACAGCAACATCTCCCAGTTCTGTGACAAAGAAAGCAACAAATATGGCAAGCCAACAAGATAAAACCATCCGGGGAATTAAAGAGCTATGCATGAGGATCTTAAGGAGTGAATAAACAAAGTAGAGGAGAAAGTAGACAAGGTGGAAGAAAAAATGGGCAAGGTGGAAGAAGAATTGAAAGATGTTAAGGAAATGATGGGGAAACACGAGGAGAGGCTTCAGAAAGTAGAGGAAAAAGTGGAAACAACAGAAAAGAAAGTAGAGGAGATGGATTATAGCTTGATAATAACTGATAAAAATCAAGAGAGATCAAGCGTTGTATGGAAGATGGATTGAGCTGATTATTATTTAAGATTCCAGAACATTGAAGAGGAGAAAGAAGAAATCCTAGCAGAGAAAGTCACAGAGATTTTATCAGAGGCCACAGAAGAGAGTAAGGAAAAGATATTAGATGGGATTGATGAAACATTTAGAGTACATATAAGATAGGCAATCAGAAACAATTTGCCCAGAGAGGTGCATGTAAAATTCACTAAGAAAACCTGATTCTGTAGAGCTTTAGATGGCTTGTGCCAGAAGGAATTCTGGTAAATTGGCAGGAACAAAGACACAGATTAGATATGCTAGAGAAGGCAGAAATATTTTATGAAGAATACGTAAGGGTACAAGAGGGAGAGCTGGTAAGAGAAGAGAGAGGAGCCAAATGCCAAGAAGTTAGGGAGAAGGACCAGAAAGTGATGGAGAAGGAACTGGAAGAGAAAGCATTAAGAGAAGGAGCAAGGACAAAGGAAGTGAAAAAGCAAAGGGAGATAAAAATGATTAGATCAACTAAACCTATAAATAAATAAGATATGGAAGAAGAAATTTATGTAATCTCCATCAACATAAATGGACTAAATTTGGCATCAAAAAGAAGAAAAATATTCAATAAGTTAGAGAAATTAAAATTGGACATTATATGTCTACAGGAAGTACATATCAGAAAACAACATAAAAAAATTTGGAACAGGGAAAATTAGGTAATTTATATATGACATTGGCAGTCCAAAGCAAAAAGGGAATAGCATTATACATTAGAAAGACAATACAATCAAATCATTTTTTTTAAATGGGCAGAGGAGAATATTGATGGTGGAGATAACAATGAATTTCAGAAAGACATTATTAGTGGCAATATATGCTCGAAATGATAAGAAGAATTCTATGGGAAACTATACAGAAAGATAATCGAATATGAATATGAGGACATATGTACATTAGGAGATTTTAATGCAATTGTAAGCAATGAAAGAGATTATAAATCCACAAAGATGAACAAGAAATTGAGGAAAACTCTACCCAAAATTTTCTTTACAATGGTGGAAGAGTTTAATTTGCAAAATGCTTGGGGAATAAGACACCTGAAAGAAAATCAATATACATTTTACTCAAATAGATATTTGTTGTGGTCCAGAATAGATATGATGTGGATGTCAACAGATTTATGACAAAAAATACTTAAGATCAATATAGAAACAAGCACTTGGGCAGATCACAACCCAATAATGATGACCGGAAGGGACAGAGGAAAAAGGTGAGATGGATATTAAATACAAAGATATTGAATGAAAAAGCTTTCAGCAATACATGGAAAAAGAACTGACATATTTCTTCTAGGAAAATAGAAGACGATACATCACTTCAGGAATGTATGGGACACCTGCAATGCATACATGAGAGGTTTTGCAATGAAATATAGAGAAAAAGAACAGACAAAACAAATTCAAAAGAAACTAGAACTAGAGTATAAGAGATTGGAGACAGAGTTGCAGAAAGCACCACAAACCAAAAAAAGTAAAAAAATATGATGGAATTGCAAAAACATAAATTGAACTTGATGGAAAACAAAGACCTGGCAAATAAAATAAAATCAGCAAAACAAAACTTTTCCGTATTTTTACGTATCAGCATGAGAGAGTTCCGGAAGACAAAATAAGACAATATTTAGAAAAAGACAGAATAACCAAGATTTCAGAAAAAATTAAGAAGGCACTAGAAGAAAGAATAACAATGATGGAGGTAACAGAGGGCATCAAAAGGCAAAAGAAAGGGAAAACACAAGGACTAGATGGATTGCTGGCAGAATTGTACAAAACATTGCAAGAAGTACTAAGTAATGTATTGTTGGAATTATATAATGAGCTACTAAGAGAGGCAAAGATACCAGAAACATGGTCAGAAGCATGACCCTTATACCAAAAAAGAGTCAGACTTACAACAAATAAAAAATTATAGACCTATTTCACTATTAAACATGGATTACAAAATATTTGCATCAATAATGGCAGAAAGAATGAAGAGACTTCTAAATGAATTTATACATATAGGTCAAAATAGATTTCTTCCCAAGAGGCAGTTTAGAGACAACATGTGAAAACTGTACTAAATACACTAGAGTACTATGAAGTCCATCCAGAGAAGCAAATGGCATTGCTATTCCTGGACTCACAAAAGGCCTTTGACAATGTGAACTGGCAATTCATGATAACGCAATTACAAATTGTGGAATTTGGTGAGAGTTTATTAATATGATCAAAACAATTTATAATAATCAATCGGCAAAAGTAATGGTAAATGGTGATAGGACTGGAAAGGTGGTGAGCAAGAAGGGAACTGGACAAGGATGTCCGGGACTTCTGGGGCGGGACCTTGCTGATGGCGGCAGCTTAACGAGCTGCCCCCAGGTTTCTGGTGGCATTATCTGCCTAAATACCTGGTAGATACCTCATTCTTCAGGCAAAGAAGAGTGAGAGAGAGATCCAGCTGGTAAGAGCTTTTCTTTGAAGTTTGCAGCTTTTTTTGCTGCGAATGGAAGGGGGGGGCCGACCAAAGGCTGAATCACATCTCCGTGCCAGAAACTCCGGCTGTATTTATTACGGCGCAAAGTAAGGATCCCCCCACTTAGGACAACTTTTGATATATTTATTTGAGATTAATACAAGGAGAGTCCGTACCTGAGAACCTTATCTGCCTTAAAAAAAAAAAAATCCTAGCTTCTTTTTACAAGAGCTTCCTTCGTGCACGGGGGTTTTTTTTCCTTAGAAAATAAGCTCCTAAAATGGCGATTGTGCCACATTCCTAACTATCCGGCAAGAACAGTGATAAAAAAGATCAAAGGAACAGCCAGCCAGCAATCTCTTACTAATTAGCTTCATTTCTCTGAAGAGCTTACAAGACTTTTTTCTTATCAACTTTTAAAAGTTTTAAAAGACTCCTTGTTAATATAGAGACATTCCAAACAGAGATGAATATGCTGAACTGTTTCGTTACAATGCTAATCTTTTGAAACCTGCTTTGTTACAATGCTCTTTTCTGAAACCTTTTGAAAAACCTCCAAGAACAAATAAAGGGGGGACTTAATACTTTCTTTCCTCGTAAGCTACACAGCGGGCCAGTAGAGTTTGAAAATTGTTGAATAATTGTTTGAAGAAAAGATATAATGGCATCAAAATTAAATTCAGGGAGACCTCTTCTTAGGAGTACATCTCACACACTTGGCACAAAGTCGCAGCTTCCACCCTCTATGCCCCCTACTGGAGATCTGCTAACAAAAGAACTTTTTTTTGAAACTTTCAGAGAATTCAGAGAGGAGATAAAGAAACTTAAAGCAGACTTATATGATAAGCTTGATACTAAGATTGCCAAAACAAATGATGATATGCTGGGACTTGTAACTGTATTGACAGAATATGTTTCTGGAATGGAAGATAAGCTAGAGGTTCTTGAAGAAGCCAACACTAACTTGACTTCCAAAACTGAAGTGGTGCAACAAAGAGTTGAAAACGCTGAAAAACAAATTGTTATGATACAATACACACAGATGGAGCTTGCATTAAGAGTCAGGGGGCTGCGCGAAGATAAACAGGAGAACTTGAAGCAGATTTTTTTCAGAGGCTTTTAACTGTCTGGTGGAAAGACCGGGGTCCAATTTTGACTGGCAGATCGAAAAAATTTATCGCGCTAACTCTTGGGTGGCAAAACAGAAGCAACTTCCTCGAGATGTAATTATATACTTTGCTACAAGAGAGTTCAGAAGCATGATACTACAAGAGTCTTATAATACCAGGCTTCAAATTGGCGGACAGGACTTGATTGTCTTGAAAGAAATACCACCCCAAATGCTAAGAGCCAGGAGAGATTATGCTTTTCTAGTGGAAGAACTCAGAAACCGTCAGATACAGTATAGATGGGATGTGCCATTTGGTATTATAATTACATTTGATAAGCAAAAATATCGTCTCAACTCTGTATGGGAAGCCTGAGATTTCTATCACAAGATCCTGAAGGTGGGACACCCTGAATCATCTGGATCTGGAGAAAGACCATGAGAAGGACAAGATAAACAGCAAATTACACAACTACCAGACAAAAAGCACCATTTCCTCCTTCCGGAAGGGCAAGGGGTCAGGGAACAAAGATCTAGCCGTATGACTACCAGATGAATGGGAAAATAAGGTACATTGCAACAACCTCAATAACCACCGGCCATTGACCAAGGAGTTGTGATCTGAACTCTTTACAGAAGAGAAAGAAAATATTTCACTATCTCAAACAGTTCAAGAACGATATAATTTGCCTGCAAGAAATTCATATCAAATCAACTGATCAAAATATTTGTTCAACCCCGAACTTGGTCAATATTTTGTGACCTCTGCTACGGAAAAGAATGGTATAGTTGTATACTTAAGAAAAGACATTAAGGCTGAACTAATTGAAGCAGATCCCTTTGGAAGATATATCGCATTAGACCTAATTCTAGAAGGGAAAAAGACTTGATGGACGACTTCGAATTGAGAAATGTTTGGCGAGAAAGAAACCCAGAGGCATATGACTTCACACTTTTTTCTGATGGACATCAATCCCTTTCAAGGATTGATTTTATACAAACCACTAATGATTTATTTTTTAGGGTGAAGAAGACAAAGATTGCGGCGAGGGTCCTTTCGGACCATAACCCAGTCTGGACGAAATTGGGAAGGGTAGTGCAGGCAAGAAGGTCTTGGAGGTCGAATGAGAGTTTATTTAGATATGAAAAGTATATTAATGATTGTAAAAAATTGCTATCTGAATACTTTGTTCTGAATACGAATAAGGGTACATTCATGGAATTTGTAGGGGATGCAAGTAAAGCGTATATGAGAGAAGTATTGATGAATATAAACAAAATACATAGACATAAACAAGGGCAAAAACGAAAAGAATTGGAAGAGGAAATTAAAAGAAAAATTTGAAATGTATCCAAATTGTGTTATAGAGGGAAGGAGGTGTTTCAACAGGAGGAGATTTAAAAGGCATTCCGGGGAATTTTTTTTTTTTTTACAGAATTGTACAAAGGGGACAGAATTAAGGGTTTAGATATAGACAGATACTTAGATAAAGAGATAATACCCCTGGTTAGAGAAGAGTACAGGCAAAAGTTGAACCAACAAATAACCTCTGGGAAAATCCTGCAGGTAATCAAACAACTAAGATTAGGAATAATGTAAACTGCTTAAAGTTTGTGTAACGGCAAGAAGCTGAGTTCAACGTAGAGACTTTACTGACTTTTTTTTCTTTTTTCTTTTTTTAAAATTTCCTTGGTTTTAATATATTTTAGACTGTGTTTGATAAAAAGCTATACCGTGTACGGGCTCTGGGAAGTCGGGGGGGAAGGGAGGTGGGGTCCTAGGGGGGGAGGGGGGAAATATAGTATGTGCTAGATTTTAAAGTAACATGATTGCACTTGTATACTGTTGCTTTTTTAATTCTAGTGTAAAAATAGGAAGCTGAATATATTGATAGATAGTAGAAATACACCGAAGGGAGGAGCAGAAGGAAAGAAGAAAGAGGGGTAGAGAGGGTGGGAGAGAGGATCGGAGGAAGGGTGAGATGGAAGGGAGGGAGTGTATTGGGAGAGAGGAGCGATAGAGGGGGGGAAGTAGGGTAGAGGGGAATGTTGTAGGGGAGAAAGGAAAGTTGGAGGGCAGTGAAAGAAAGGGTGTATGGAGGGTTGAAGTGGTATATCGGGTTTGTATTTTGGGGAGTATTGTTGACAAGGATGGCTATGTTTATTGCTCAATGTTATATGGCCCCGGTTATGCACAGTATATATGTGACTGTATGAAATGAAAATGAAAATAAAACATATTTACAGACAAGGATGTCCGCTCTTGCCCTTATTATTTATATTGACATTAGAGATTTTGAACAGAGAAATAAGACAAAATAAAGAGATAAAAGATATGACGGTGAAGAAAGAAAAATATAAATTGCAAGCATTCACTGATGATTTGGTGTTCATTATGGAAGACCCAATAGAAACAGCGCTGAAACTAATTGGAATAATAAGGAGTATGGAGAAGTACCAGGTTTGAAGATTAATAAAGATAAAACAAAAATCCTGGTGAAAAACATAACAGAAAAACAGAAAAGAGAGCTAATGGGAAAACTGGATGTACAGGTGCTGAAAAAAGTAAAATACTTGAATATTCATTTGACATCAAGATGTGTAACAATAAAGGAGGATAACTATTATAAGGTGAGAAAACAAATAGATTTGGAAAGATGGAAAAATTTACAATTATCACAAAAGGGAGAAATAACGGTAATAAAGATGTATCAAGAATGTTACACCTATTTCAAGCAATACCAATAAAACTGGAGAAAAATATTTTGAAAGTATGAAATATATATGGCAAGAGAAAAATAGCAAGAATTAACATAAAAATGTTGGCAGATGTAAGAGCTAGTGGTAGGTTTGGATTACCAAATTGGTAACTGTATTATCAAGCAGCGGTATTAACTTGGATGAAGGAATGGATTGTATTGAGAAATACAAGACTTTTGATGCTAGAAGAACATGATTTGCAACATGCCTTTTTGTGGTATGGTAAAAGTAAGATACATGGTTACTTCCAAAACATTATGTAATAAATGGATTATTAATAACATGGGAAAGAATAAAAGGGAAACATTATCTAGAAATACCAATGTGGCTTTCAACAATGGAAGTATTGGCACATACAAATATTAGTAACATGAAGAATATATTAACAGATATAAAGATATCTTAAGAGAAAGGGGAGAACTAAAACAAAAGCAAGAATTGGAAGATTGATAGAGCTTGGTTTTCGCAACTGCAAATAAAAGCAAGGTATGAAAAAGATAAGAAAGAATATGGTTTTAACTTGGGAAGCTCAGAGCTGGATAAGATACTGATGGGAACAGAAGAAAAAATAATTAAGAAATTGTATAATTATTTGTTAAGAATTAGAGTAGAAGAAGTGGTCAAGGACACTATGTTAAACTGGGCAAAGAATTTTGGTTACACGATTGAGCTAGAAAAATGGCAGCAACTATGGGAAAGAGACTACAAACTAACTGTCAGGGGTGCCTCCTTCAATAACCAAGAAAGAAAACCGCCAACTCCATTTGAATAGAGATAAAGGTACTTTTACTGGATATGAAATGAAAGCAGCAAAAAAAGCAAGATCTGAGTCAAAAAGGCGTGAACATGTACATATCAAATGTTTACCCAGCACCCTCCCCCCAATTACCCCAACCCAATATCCAATCTGCAACTCCCTGAGGTGTCATGTGGGTGCATCTTCAAAAGGCCTCATACAGTTGGTATGCAGAGACAGTTGACCTTGACAAAGCTCAAACACAAACCATCAGCATACACAGAAGATGGTGAGAACAAAACTCCCTTCTTGATAACTCCTTCAGTACCAGTAATTCCCCTCCAAAATACTCCTCCAAAATACCAAAATGTTGTTTTCCTTCAATAAGGAGGGGAACAGGGGTGGGGTTTAAAGATATGTGTTCCGATTTCAGTAAGTTCACATGGAACATGAGATGGATTCTCCTAAGGGTTTTTGGCAATTCCAATTGCACTGACATAGGATTCACAATTTTAACCATGGGGAAAGGACCCACATATTTTGGACCCAGTTTTTTCGACTTCTGGGTAGTTTGAAGAAACTTAGTGAACAAGAATACCCTATCCCCAACCTGGTATTCTTTTGGCTTTGACCTTTTTTTATCACCTTGTCTTTTGTGTGCTTGGTGAGCTGGGTCTAAGTCTTTGTGGGTCATAGACCAGAAACGTTGAAGTTGATCACTCCACTCAGACAAAGATAAGTTTTGTGGTTTCTCCTGAGGCAATTCAGGAATAGGTACAAAATCCTGGCCGAACATACTTTAAAAGGGGTCATTCCAGTACCGCTATGTACCAAATTGTTGTACGCCACCTCTGCATAGGGCAAGAGGTCAGCCCAATTATCTTTCTCATAATTGACATAGCACCTAAGATAGAACTGAGTTAGCCCTTTCACAAGCCCCATTCGTTTGCAGATGGTGGGCAGAGTTTAGCCACTGGGTGGAGCCTATTAACTTTAGGAACTCTTTCCAAAAGAGAGGGGTGAATTGGACCCCCCCACTATCTGAAATAATGCATTCAGGAACACCATGTTGATTGATTGATTGATTGATTGATTGATTTCATTTATATGTCGCCCTTTTCCCCAAAGGGGACTCAGGGCGGCTCACAATTCAGTTGGGAAGGGGTACAGACAGGGGGTAAAAGAAAAAAACAAACATAACAGTACACAATTTAAAAACACACAACAACCATAACATTCGAGAAGGGGGGCAGAAACTTTTTAGCCCCAGGCCTGTCGGAATAGCCAGGTTTTAAGGGCTTTGCGGAAGGTCTGAAGGGTGGTGAGGGTTCGAATCTCCATGGGGAGTTCATTCCAGAGGGTCGGAGCAGCCACAGAAAAGGCTCTCCTCTGGGTAGTCGCCAGTCGACATTGGCCGGCGGATGGAATTTGGAGGAGGCCTAATCTGTGGGATCTGATCGGTCTATTGGAGGTAATTGGCAGCAGGCGGTCTCTCAAGTACCAGGTCCAATACCATGAAGGGCTTTATAAGTGACGACTAGCGCCTTCAAGCGTATCCGAAGACCAATAGGCAGCCAGTGCAGCTGCAGCTCACGGAGGATAGGTGTTACGTGGGTGAACCGAGGTGCACCCACGATCGCTCGCGCGGCTGCATTCTGGACAAGCTGAAGTCTCCGAATGCTCTTCAAGGACTGCCCCATGTAGAGCACGTTGCAGTATGTAACCTATACATGTGTAAAATAAACTGTTTAGCCAGTATTTTTTATTATTTGATAATTAAAAAATTCTAGACTATGCAGTGATGAACAGATTGATTTTGAAAATAAAGGATAAAGAGGAATCGGTGTACTTCAAGGCATGGGGAAGATTTTATGAATGGTTAGAGAAAGACATACAGAAAGAAAGTAAGGGGAAGATATGGAACCCAGACAATACACTATTAAGTAGAAAGCGGTGGGAAAGAGGAGGGAAATCTCACTTTTGTTGCTTCCAAAGGAAAATCTTCCCCATACTCCTGCATGTGATTCCAAACTTAGGCTAGGAAGAATCCCAGAGCTTTGGGATCCCCTTCGTATTTTACTCCTAGCTGAGGAACCTTGGAATTCAGCACCTCTGGGGCACTCCCCCCCCCCCCTATGGGAGGGCCTGGGCTCCAGCCACCACTTGAGTTCCAGCAGCCTGCACTGGCCCTAGTTGAGTGCTAGGAATTACTTCTGGGTTTACAGGGTCTTCTGCTCTGCCCACAGTTTGCTCAGCCTCCTCATGCACAGGCAAGGCATACCTTTCACGTGCTCTCTGACTCTTGAGAGCTTCCTGCAGGAGATGCAAAGCGTGAGTCAGCAGGAGGTCTTTTTTGTCAGCTTCCTGTCAAGCAGCCTCTCCATGCCGGCGTCTGGCTGGCTATTACTCCTGGGGGAATCTCTAGGAGTAACAGAACCTCCATCCATCCTACACCTTACAACCATTTGGCACATACCGGCTTCTCCTCAATCTGCAATTCAGACATCCACTCAGACTCTTCCCAGCCATAGCGGGACTGGGGAGGGAGTCAACTCAGTAGCTCCCATGTCATCTTGGTCACTGCCTTGGTTAGACACATTGCTCATCCCCCACTGTAGAGTTATCTCCAGGATCGCCAATAAAGCAGATCTTGCTTAATGTCAGGCATGCCTTCTTCAGAACCCAAGAAAGAAAACCACCAACTCTATGTTTTTAGAGAAGAGGTACTTTTACTGAGTTTGAAATGATAGTGACAAAAGAAAAGCAAGATCTGAGGTTAAATGCATGGAAATTACATATTGAAAGTATTCCCAAATCTCTCCCCTCAAGTCCCAGGCTGAATGCCCAATCCCCAACCCCTATGGTGTCATGTGGGGTGCATCTTCAGGTGGCTTCATCCATCTGGTATGCTGGGATGGTTGACCTTGACTGGGCATAAACAAGTCCATTCAGCTGCTCAGTAGATGATGAGAGCAATCCTCCCTTTTCCTCCTTTTTTGGTTACACAGGCGACATATCTCCACCAGCTTGCTTCCCCACCCAAATACTGCCGATAGCAAGCAAGTAACATTGAGGCTGACAGGAACACCTGAAGGAGTTAAGGGGCTCAAACATTTCGAGCATACACCCACTCCTATTGTAAAGGACAGAAATGCTTCCAGGCCTCTAAGCATTGCACTTATCCTTTTAGCTTTCTGGAATCTAATACTTATTTCACTTCAAAATTCTGTTCCCCGTCTATAACAATGGGTACTGGAGGGGTTGGCTGAATAGGGCAAAGAGGAGACACCTTTTCAGGCTTCAGCAAACTACAATGAAACACAGGATGGATCCATTTAAGTTTCTTTAGCAGGCCCAACTACATAGTACCTGGGTTGATTACTTAAACGATTGGGAATGGGCCCACATATTTAGATCACAGATTCTTTGATTTTTGGGTAGTCTGTAGTATTTAATGGACAAATATACTTTATCACACACTTGGAAGTCTTTCAGTTTTGCCCTCTTTCAATCCGCCTGTTTCTTATGGGCTTGGTGTGCATCTTATACACCTTACGTATTATTATCCAGTATGTTGAAACTGTTCAATCTACTCCGGTGGGCGTTTCTGGGGGACATTTAGCTGCACAGATAGGACAGCTAGCTACGTAAGCCTCAATGTCCTTTTTCAATGAAGGCCACCAAACTGCAGCTTGTGTCAGGCCTGCAGCCATGTTCCTTTTGGATCTTTGGCCTGCCACACTTCTATTCTACTACGCTATTTCTATAGTGGGGTATTGGGAGGAGGGATAGTTCAGAGTAGAATGTTATGTAGCTAAAATAAAATTCCTTTCTAGATTGCCAAGGTCATCCTTTGTCTTGGCACTTCTACACCTGACCAGAACTGGATGGGTGGAACTGCCAGCATGGCAGTGGAAGATTGGACCATGTGATGGACTTGTGGATGTGGGAGCAAGATCATGAACCTTAACTTGTATGGGGAAAACTGAGAAGTTTCAGATTCGGGTTTTCCCAGATGTGCCAGCATGGCTCTCTTAATAAATTGGAACTTTGAGCAGTATTTTGCCTTGGACTCTGATTTAATTTTGGATGCTATCTGGAATGCTGACATTAACCCAAATCTCCCTTAAAATACTTCATCAGCTGCCCCAGAATTGAAGCACTGTGCAGGGTGCTGATTCCCAGCACTGACCCAACCTTGGGCAGTGCAAAATCTCAGCGAAGATGGAGGAAGAGGCCATGGGGAAAGCAGCAAATGATGGATCGCCTCTCTATGCCGAGACCATCTGCATACATTCTGAAGCTGGTGGGGGGCTGCAGAGGGGGAACCCCAGCTGGGAGCAAAGCTTAGACCTCCCTCGCAATCGGAACTAGCTCTGCCAGAGGAAGCCTTGAGATTTATGGCATCTGGGAAATTGCTATTTAGAGCCGCAGGGGAGTGTGAGGGCAGCTTCGACACATGACTGCAGGAGACCAAAGCAAACGTCAACTAGCCAACCTGATGATTGGAGCTTCCCAGATCAATTTGGACAGCTGAATGTGAGTGAAATCAACCCTTGCTTTAGCTCAGGACCACCTAGTTGGACCATGGCCCAGCCCACATTCTCCTTCCCTGGCAAAGACTCTGCAGCCCCCTGGAGTGGAGATCTTTACTCCTTCCACACAGCAACAAGCGAGTCAGCCCATTAACCTGCAGCTGGAGCAAAGCCAACACCAGTGCCCCTCACCCCGGGGTGCAGACGGGTCCACCACCAACATGGGGAAATCAATCTAGCCAGCAGAAAGGGGCTTGGGCCACATCTTCCCTTAGCCAGCCCCCGATGTTTGGGCTGCAGCCTGTGAATCAAGCACCACAGGGGTGGGCTTTCTTCCCAGGTCATGGATGGGAGAAATACCAATGCCCTCCCTCAGCAGATGACACCATTTCAGATAACTGGGCAGGGGCAACCCCAGGGATTGACTCCCCACCACCACTGATTTCAGTCCCACCTGCAATGCCCCAACAGGCTCTTGCCCCATCTCAGCCGCTGGGACTGGGCCAGTAAGGAGGCCTACCACCCCAAGCCACCATCCAACCATCCAGTCTGCTGCTGGACCATCTTCACCCCCATCGAAAGCCCACTGCAAGAAAACCTGCTAGAAGGCCTTTGGGCCACCGAACATTGATGCAGCAAGCTGAGGAGCCTCCCCCCTCCTTCCCTCGGGGGGGGGCAATAAAATGCTACCAATGCTGTCAACCTGGCCACAGAGCATCAGAGTGACTGGCTCCAGCCCCAATCTCACAAACGTGCGCACCAACCGCCAGCGTGATAGAGAGGACCCAGAAGCCACTGGAAAAAAGTCATCTGGCCCAACAACCTAAGAAAACTGATCCCCAACCTAAGGAGACAAAAAGTCCAACCGATGGGGAAAGCCCTTCCACCTCAGAGGAGGAGAGTAGTGAAGATGACCCAATGATGAGTGCACTCATCCATCCCTTTGCCATCAAAGCCAAGCCCCAAGTACCCGAAATGGAGGTGGAAGAAGAAATTGAGGCAATCGTGGACAATGGCTGCACCTAATGCTTAATCAGCATGTCAATTGTAGAGCAACTAGGCATATACACAAGACCCCTAGCCCATCCTATTCAGTTTGAGCAGGTAGATGGAACGCTAAATGCGGGGACTCCAGCCACGCTAATTATCGAATTGGTAAAGTTATGGATAGGCCGCCACAATCAGTTCCTCAGATTCATCGTGGCTCCAAAGATGCAGGAATCAATTATCTTGGGGCTTGCATGGCTGGACAAGTGGGCTCCTACAATAAAGTGGGAAGATGGTGTTTGGAAATTGACTATCGCCTTTGAGCCATTACCACCGGTACAGCCAGAGGGCCACCCTGGGACAATCAGACCCGTTAAAGCAGACCAACCAGAGCCTGCAGCCCCTGCAGCAGAGGCAAAAACCCCCAGAGATCCAGCAAGTACCAAAAGAGTACTGGGACTTGGCAGGAGTTTTCAGTGAGGAAGATTGCAACTATCTTTCCCTTTATTGGCCCACTGATTGCGCAATATAATTTATACCTGGGGCTACCTTACCAAAACCAAAAAATATACTCCATGACTCCTAAATAAATAGTAGAATTGAGGAAATACTTTGACATCAATTTGAAGTGGGGCTTTATTGAACCAGCTAATTTGGAAGTAGCAGCCCCAGTGCTCTTCAAAGAGAAGAAAGATGGTGGGGTTCATCTCTGTATTGATCTGTGGGGTTTGAATGTCATATATGTAAAGTACACCTACCCCCTACCCATCATGAAAGATATGTTGAACCACTTGGCTAAAGACAAAGTGTTCACCAAACTGGACTTGAGGCATATTACTGCATACAAATCAAAGAGGCAGATGAATGGAAAACCACTTTTAACTGCCCCCTTGTCAGTTTTCAATTCAAAGTTATGCCATTTGGGCTACAAGGGGCCCCCGCAGTCTTCATGTAGTACATAAATGAGGCGCAGCATGAGCACCTGTACCACGGAGTGCTAGTTTATCTCAATGACAATGAGTTCCCGGCCCCACTTAAACTGTTGCGACTGTTGCTCTGTTTTAACTTGCCTGTTTTTGTTTTTGTTTGTATTCCCCTTCTCCCCTGCTCGTTAGCCGCCCTGAGTCCCTCAGGAATAGGGCGGCATACAAATGGAATAAACATTTCAAACATTTCAAACATCTTGGTCTTTTCTGAGACCCTAGAAGAATGCTGGTACAAGTCCTGGAAAAACTTCTAACTGCCAAACTATATGCAAAGTTGTTGAAGTGTGAGTTTCATAAAACCTCACTAGATTACCTTGGCTATCGCATCTTCAATGAGGAGATAGAAATGGATCCAGGAAAAGTGAAAGCTGTGTTACACTGGAAACCCTCAAGTACTCACAGACAGCTACAAAGCTTTCTTGGATTTGCCAATTTCTACAAGCAATTCACTCCAGCTTTCGCAGAGATTGCCCTCCCATTGACTGAACTATTAAAAACTGGGCCTTCCCTGACAAAGCCAAAAGCAAACTAACCCCTTAAGTGGACAATGGACTGTCAGAAAGCATTCGAGAAATTAAAATGGCTCTTTGCCCAAGAGCCCATACTGCAACACCCCGACCCAGAACAGCAATTCATAATCTAGACAGATGCCAGCAATGTAGCTGTAGAGGCAGTGCTACTACAAAAGAACAAAGAAGGGCACCTCTCACCAAGTGCTTATGTCTCCAAAAACCTCATCACTACTGAAAGGAGATGGGCCATTTGGTAGAAAGAAGCGTATACAGTCAGGAAGGCCCCGCTCACTTGGAGGCATTTCTTGGAAGTGGGAAATGTACCGTTCAAGGTCTTGACCGACCATAAAAACCTCAAAGCTCTCAAAAGCCCTTGAGAAAAGCAAGTTTGTTGAGCACAATACTTCCGAAGGTTTAAATTTGAAATGAAGCACATCCCTGCATGGAAGAACTTATTGGTGGATGCCTTGTTAAGAAAACTGCAGTAGGACAGGAAGAAGGAAGAAGTGGTTCACTCCATCCTTTCTTCTTCCCACCAAAAGACAGTTCAAGTCACCACTTGAAGCCAGGATAAACTGATGCAGTGATGAAATCAGCGCTGCCAGCAGATCTGTAGCTCAACAACAGGGACATCCTAATGATGAAAGATGGCTTAACCTGGAAGGGATTCAAAATGTATGTTCCTGTGAGTTTGAGACTGGAATTTCTACAGCGAAGCCATGATGTGAAACTAGGTGACCACTTTGGATTCCTAAAAATGCTCTACCTCACCAGACACCAATTTTGGTGGCCCAAAATGAAATTGGAAGTATAAGATTACGTTGTGGCTGTGCCACTTGCGTGACAATGAAAATACGGCCAGGGAAGCCCCCTGGACTACTACAATGGGTGGCCCTAGCCGACCATTGGAAGAGATAGCAATGGACTTCATCATCGAACTCCCAGACAGCAGCAGAAATAATCTGGACAGTCATTGTTTTCCAAGCAGGCCCATTTCATTGCTTGCTCAGGACTATCATCTCCAAAGAAGTTAGCAAAAATGTTTGTTAAACACATTTACTGCCTGCACAGAGTGCCCAGGAGGATCATTTCAGACCATGGAGACCACCATGTTTTGGAGACAGTTCCTGAAGTCCATTGGATCCACACAAGGACTGAGCTCAGGATTTCATTGAGCATGAATGGAGCAGTAAAAAGGGCCAATGCGATGGTGGAACAATACCTCTGGTGTTATATGGACTATCAGCAAGACAACTGATCAGACTTGCTACCGTTCGCCAAGTGGCGTACAACAACATGGTCCACAGCAGCACTGGATTAATTCCTTTTCAAATTACCAATGGCATGAAATTTGTTCCCATGCCTGAGATGCTTAGGGAACCTCCCTCTTCCGTGTCTCAGACCGAATGGATGGACACTCTAAAGAAAGGGTGGGAAAATATGAAAAAAGCTCTACCGGAAACATACAAGAAGCAAGCTGATAAACACTGCTCATTCCAAAAAACTCTTCCATGTGGGGGACAAAGTTTTCTTATCTACTAAATACATAAGATTAAGAATGCCCAGCAAGAAATTTGGCGCAAAATTTCTAGGTACATTCCCAATAGTGAAGATAATTAACCCAATTACAGTTCAATTCAGTCTACCCTGAATTCTAGGGAAAATTTGCCCAATATTTCATTGTAGCTTATTGAAGCCAGTAATTGGGTCCAGCATAAGATCGTCCACCCAGCCTCCCTCTCCTCCTGTAGTGATAAAAGGGGAAACACATTATGAAGTGAAAAAAAACTTAGACTCCAGGCTTACAGTATTTAGTGCAGTGGAAGGGGTACCCTTTGTCCAAAGCTACTTGGGTGAAAAGCTGGAACCTAAAAGCTGCTAAGTTACTAAAACAATTCCATGATAAGTTTCCCAATAAGCCAAAGGGTCCCCCTGTGGGGAGGAGATGGTTAGCTTTGTTATGTTAACCTCTACATTATTCTCTTTTCAGGAAACATTTTTCTTCTGAGGAGAGGCCAACTGTCAGGCCTGCAGCCATGTTCCTTTTGGATCTTTGGCCTGTCACACTTCTATTCTACTATGCTGTTTCTATAGTGGGGTATTGGGAGTGGGGATAGCACGAAGTAGAATGTTATGTAGCCAAAATAAAATTCTTTTCGAGATTGCCAAGGTCATCCTTTGTCTTGGCACCTCTGCACCTGGCCGGAACTGGATGGATGCAACTGCCAGCATGGCAGTGGAAGGTTGGACCATGTGATGGGCTTGTGGGTGTGGGGAAAGATCATGAATTTTAACAGGTGGGGAAAACTGAGACACTTCAAATTTGGGTTTTCCCAGATATGTGCCAGCATGGCTCTCTTAATAAATTGGAACATTAAGCAGTACTTTGCCTTGGACTCTGATTTTATTTTGGATGCTATCTGGGATGCTGACAGCTTAATCAGGTACAAAATCTTTACAAAACCAATTTTGGAATTGTGAGTCTGCCATAGGATGGGCTCCCTTATACTGTTAGGCATATATAATTTGGTGCCAATCCATGCCAAGCCGTCTCGCATGGTGCAGGCATTTGTAATGCCCCCCTTCAGTTCCTCACACAATTCATTGGGAAGCTCAGTTCCATTTTTTTCTGAGCCCTGGTAGTCACTGGAGCAGCTAGCTGCTTAGAAGGAATAACTGGCCAGATTATTTCAGGTCTAACAATATTCAATTGAGGTAATTGGACAAAGCATCAATACAACGTTCTTTCTCCCAGGGATATAATGCAGCATGAAATTAAATGATTAAAGTACTGTGCCCAACGGACTTGCTTAGGTGACAATTTCCTTGGGGTTTTCAAGGCTTCCAGGTTGTTGTGATCAGTCCACATCTCAAAAGGTTGCTTTGCTCCTTGTAGGAAATGCCTCCAAGTTAGCAATGCTCATCATCCCACAAATGCTTCCTTCTCCCAGATTGCTCACCCAAGATCTGAGATCATGTGAAAGTTACATGTTGAAAGTTACTCCAAAACCTTCCCCACGGGGTCCAGCACAGAAAGACCAATCAGCATCCAATAGGATGTTATGGGAAAAGCTCCGCTGCAGGTGTCGTGTGCCTCCGGAGTCCCAGGGCAGTTGGCCTTGAAGAAGTCCAAATAACTGCACATAGCAGTGCCATTATTCATGAGTGGAAACCTCCCTTCCAATTCTAACGGGAATGCTTCACATCAGTTTGCTTCCCTATCCCAAATGCCTAAAGAAAACAGAGACCAAGCAAGCTGCAAAAAAAGAAAAAAACCCACTGGAGATCTGGCTGACATTGATTCTTTTGAATAGTGTATAAATGTGATTTATTTCTGTGTATCTATTGATGGCTGAGTTGTATGTAAAGCTTCCAGGAAACCCCTAGTGTAGTGATGGCGAACCTATGGCACAGGTGGCACGTGGAGCCATTTGTCAGGGCAATGCGAGGCACTGCCCTGTCAGCTGGTCAGCATGCATGCACGTGCTGGCCAGCTGAGTTCACCCTTTTTTAAAGCCATTTTTTGCCCTCCCCAGGCTCCAGAGCCTTTATAGGAGCCTGGGGAGGGTGAAAAGAGCCTCCCCCTCCCCTCGCCCCCGCAGGCCCTCTGGAGGCTTCATGAGCTTCCCTGAAGCCTCCAGAGCGCAAAAAAACGGCCCTACAGGCAAACTGGAAGTTTGGGAACGGACTTCCGGTTTGCTCGGAGGGTCGTTTTGACTGCTCTGAAGGCTTCAGGGAAGCCTCCTGAAGATCCCTGAAGCCTTCAGAGCACTTAAAATGACCCTACGAGTAAACTGGAAGTGACTTCTGTTTTGCTTGGAGGGTTGGTTTGACTGCTCCGAAGGCTTCAGGGAAGCCTCCTGAAGATCCCTGAAGCCTTCAGAGCGCTTAAAATGACCCTATGAGTAAACTGGAAGTGTCTTCTGCTTTGCTTGGAGGGTCGGTTTGACTGCTCTGGAGGCTTCAGGGATCCCTGAAGCCACCGGAGGGTTTCGAAGGGGAAGGCTGTTTTTACCCTCCCCAGGCTCCTATAAAGCCTCTGGAGCCTGGGGAGGGCGAAAAAAGCATGCAAAAAATGGGGGAGCGCCTGTAGTGTGCACATGTGCACTGGGGGGGTCGCACATTGCATTTTGGGTGCGGCATGCCCGCACATGACCCCCTCTACACTTCCCCCACTTATGGCATATGAGCCAAAAAAGGTTTGCCATCGCTGCCCTAGTGTTTGGGGATTTAGTTTCATCTAGGATGCTTACACTTCCCAGATGAAACTATGGTTCAGTCTGCCTGCTTGTTGTGAAATTAAGGAGTTTACATCGTGTCTTTTAACTGCTAGATGGTGTTCAGGTGCTTAGCTACTCTTCTGATGGTCTACCCTATATAGTGGCTCTTATAGTCCTTACACTGTATGTTGTAGGTGACTCTTGGTTTTGGGGGACACACTGCTGGGTCTTTAATTTAGTTTAGATGTTTTGGAAGGTATTAGTCAATTTATGTGTAACTGTGATGTCATGTGGTTATAGTAGCTTATAGGTTATTTATGAAATATTTTTGATGAATGGTAGTGTTATTCTTTTCATAGCTTGTATTGTTTGTTCTGTACTGGGTGGAGTGATCAGGCACTTTTGATAAAATAGATATCCATTTTGTTGACAGATATTGTACAGGTCATCTATTTACTTTTTCTGGTGTTCTGGATTACTGCAATGATTTTGTGTTGTCCTTACTGTTAGATCGGGTGAATGGATGAGGCAGACTCAGGCTTCAGCAACAACAGCTCTTTATTAAGTGGCAACTATGTACAATCCAGCAAAGACTCTGTCTGGCAGCAGCCCTTTTATAGGGAGCTATCATACCCTTCAACCAATCAGATTTGAACACTGTTCCCACCGGAACAGAGGACCTTGGTGGAAACTACTATACTGATTGTCAGTATGTAACACCCCTCCCCTCTTAGTTGGGTTTGTCCAACTTGTGACATAGTCATGCATGTATGCGGGCTTTCTGGTGGCTTGCCCAGACCTGCGCAGTTCAGTCAGTGCTGGATCTTCGGTCAGGTCAGATGGACCTGTTGTCTCCCTGGCTTTGCCTGGTGGAACCTCCTGGAACTTTCCACAGGGCACGACTGGAGTTTCTGGAGCCGGTTCACTCGGAACTCGCTGCAGCCCTGCAACCTCATCAGATAAGTACCTGGTACCTTCGGGCTTGAGATATCTATGGAAGGAGTGAATTCAAGCTCCTGTTGGGCAGGGCTTTGGCTAACTCATGCAGGAGTTACCTCTGGTTGCCTAAGGTTGGATTGGAAGAGGTGGCCATGGAGTTGGTCAATATGCCACCTCCAAGTTCATCTGTCCTCGAGCTCCATTTGATACGAGCGAGATCCGGTAATGCCTGTAACTTTGGCAGGAATCCATAGCCCCCCCCCAGTGTAATTGTGGGCATAAACTCAATTCCCTATGCTAAAATGTCTAATTTTGCCGGTTGAATCTAGGGGTGTCACAGCAGAGTAGTTTGGGTGTAGCCGGTCTGAGGGTGATCTTAGCCAGCAACCCATTAGAAGCTCAGAGGGGCTTCTCCTGGTAGTAGCACTTGGCGTGATGTGCTGAATAAGGAGGAATTGATCAACCTGTGTTTGCAAATCTCCCGGCCCCATTCTAGATAGGGCTTCTTTAGTGGATTGCACCATTCCCTCCGCCTGTCCATTACTGGCCGGATGGAATGGAGCCACCAGGGCATGCCTGATTTCCTGCGATGCTAAGAATGTCTCGAATTGCATGGCTGTAAATTGGGGCCCGTTGTACGAGACCAAGACATCGGGCAGGCTGTGGGTGGAGAAAAGTCTCTATAGTGACTTGATGACCGCTTCTGCCATGGTAGTGGCCATGTGGACTATTTCTAACCATTTCGAGTAGGCATCCACAACTACCATGAATACTTGGCCGTGAACTGGGCTGGCAAAGTCAATGTGCATCCTAGACCATGGTGCCTGAGGTTGCTCCCACTCTTTAGTTGGTGTCTCTAGGAGAGCTGGTCTGGACTCCTGGCATGCTGTGCAGGTAGCCACCCATTCCTCAATCTCCCTATCCATGTTAGGCCACCACACATCGCTCCTGGCCAAAGATTTCTTCTGGACAATTCCCAGATGCCCCACATGCAAAGCTTCTAATACTGCAACTCGCAGTTTGGTTGGAATAACCAGTTCCCCCACAGCAAACAACCATTTACAACAGACAGTTCTTCCCTTTTTGCAAAAAAACATTTTAAATTCTGGCCCAACCAGCCCTTTGGGCCACCCCCTCCTCACCCAGTTCAAAACCTGTCTTTCACTGAGTGGTGGGCGACCTCCACCACTCAGGGGGGACAGGACCAGCCTCAAGGCAGTCTATAAGCAGGACTGGTATCTCAGGGTCCGGATCAGCAAGCAGTTCTGGAAGAGGGTACCTTGGTGGAAAGGCCAGGTCAATGAGTAAGGTGGTAGCTGTAGGCCACAAGGAAAATAGTCCAGGCCAGGGAATCCTAGAGTCAGTAGATCATGCACACTGGGAGACCCCTATAGTCATCTGCGGTGACAGCGAAGCAGGGATAGGCCAGTCCCCAGCCAGCAAGCTCAAAAGTGGCTTATGGTCCATGATGATCTCAAAGTCACGGCCACACAAGTACTCATGGAACCATTTTATGCCAGCAGAGCCTCATGGTCCAGTTGGTTGTAGTTCCACTCAGCAGCTGACAGGGTCCTTGAGTAGTAGATGATGGGTGCCTTGGTTCTATTGGGCATGTGGTGGCTGAGGACGGCCCCAAAACCAAATGGGGAAGCATCACAAGTCAGCACAAGTGGCAGAGTCTTGTCGTACTGGACCAGGAACGTGTCCTCCGACAGCAGTCTTTTCACCATGGCAAATGTGGCAGCTTCAGCTCTGCCCCAGGTCCACTTGGCCTTTTTGCTGAGGAGCCAAAGCAAAGGCTCGGCAACCATGGCTTTCTGTTTAAGAAAGACACTGTAGAAGCTAAGGAGTCCAAGGAATGCCTGGAGCTCAGTCTGATTGCGAGGTGTAGGGGTGTCCTGGATTGCCTTAATTTTTTTGTTTGTGGGGTGAATCCCAGAGCTGTTGATGAGGTATCCTAGGAATTCAACCCTTGGCACATTAATTTGGCATTTTTCTTTTTTGAGGCGAAGGCCTTTTTTGCTAGTTCTGATCAAAACAGTCCTAAGTCTTTTGAATAATTGCTCCTTATTGGCAGCCGATAGCAAAATAGCGTCAAAGTAGGGGACGACTCCTGGTATCCCCTGCAAAAGTCATTCCATGATGCTTTGGAACAGTCCAGGGGCAATACTAATGCCGAATTGTAGCCGGGGGTATTTAAAGGCACCCCTATGCGTCACAATGATTTGGGCCTCTGCCATGGCACCATCTATAGGCAACTGTTGGTATGCCTGCATCATGTCCATCATGCCTAATGAATGTAGTAAGTGCTGTACAATGGGCACAGGATAAGTGCTTTGTTGTAAAGCTTTGTTTATTGTGCACTTGTAATCGGTGTAGATGCGGACTGACCTGTTTGGCTTGACAGGAGTCACTATAGGGTCACCCAGTGTGCGTGATCTACCGGCTCTAGGATTCCCTGGCCAATTAATTTATCCAATTCAAGATTGATTTTGGGGAGGAGAGTGAAAGGGACTCTCCTGGGCTTTAACCTAATAGGGGCTATGTTGGGGTCCAAATTAAAAGTGATTGGAGTCCCCACATACTTACCTAAACCAGTGCTGAAGATGTCCTCAAACTCCTTAAGGAGTTCCTCAGTGCTTTCATCGTGAACAGCATTGATTCTGGCCACCCCAAGGCCCAGGGAGCAGTCTGTTGAAGGACTTGAATTGCACTCAGAAAGTGCCTTGGCCAAGAACCAGGATTCAGTTCCCCTGGTAGTCGCTCAGGCGTAGGTCTGTAACCTTCAGCTTGTGCCTCCTCAAATTGGGGACAGCCTTCTTAAGCGTAGTGCAGGACATAATGATCAGTGATGACCCTGTGTCAATCTCCATGGAGCATGGAGACCCCTCAAGGAGGATTGTGACCTTCAGCTTTTTGGCCCATGTCATGCAAGCTTGACCGATGGTGGTCTGGAAAGTTGCTCTGGGTTCTTCCTCTGACTGCTTTGGTCGTGGTTGCCCTGCCCCATGTCCCTGCAGTTTTGGGCATGCAGGTTGGCTCTTTGGTTGTCTGGGTGCTGAGGTGAATTTGCTCCTGCAGACCCTGGCAATGTATCCCTTTCGTTCTCAGCCCTCTCTCAACAGAGGGAGAGGGATATGACATCATCTATCTCCAATCCACAACATAGTCCTTTCAACAGGCTCCACACCCATTTATACCACTTAGGTGATCCTGATGACACAGGTAAACCTCCAAGTGACCTTAATGACTCGCTAAAAGAATGCAAATGACCAGCTTTCTGCAAGGTGTATAAATTCTTCCATTCCACACCATCCAGTCAGAGCTGAAGAAGCTTCTTGGATGAGAAGTGAAATGTCTTCATAGAAAAACCAGAAAGTCCAGTTGCCTCTTGAAAAAGCACCTTTGGGACAACCATGACCTGGATGACTGAGAAACTCCATAGACATTAAAATTGCTTGGTTTCTACTCAGCTACCACTTCACGTATCCTTTAAACACTGTATGAAGGGGTGGAGCTAGCTGGAATGGATGACAGACACTTAATTTCTGCCTCCTCCAGATCATCACAGAGAATGGATTTAAAAAATATAACACCTATCTAAAGATTATGAAATGTGAGCTATTTCCCTTGCTTTTCTCCTGAAGATTGGACTGTATTTCATTTGAAATTGGACATTTTCTCAGAGGAGCTGTGAACTTGGATGTTTGTTTGAGAGGCCTTTGAAGGCAGACAGGAGAGGAAGGGCCTTTTGATGGAAGACTGAGAAAGAATTTGGAAGAGTTTAAAGGAGTACAGCTGAGAAGATATTAGCTGATTTATGAATGCATAGTGTGAAGGCCCGCCACTCCCATCTTTCAGTCGAAGTATTGAGGCCTGAAGAAGGTGGAAGAATTAAATATTTTTAAGACAGAGTCTTGATAAGGTGTGTGTAATAAAGTTAACTGCTGCCATCAAATTTATTTAGCTTTATTAAGGTGCATTTTCAAAGATAAGCTGATAAGGAGGAAGTGATATTTAGATATTATAGACTGTAAAACTCTTAAAAGGTCAAGAGCTCTTTTGGGATGGTCGGATGTCAAAACATAGCAAAAGTGTGGAAAGTATTTGGCAAAGACCTAAAGCAGGCCTCAGACCTTCAGAATTATGCCTGATTTGTGTTGAAAAGGATTTAGAAATGGAAGCGAGGAAAAAAATTCACCTGAGAAGTCACTGACTCAATCAGACAAATTTGATATTCTCTTACATGAATTAAGAAATGAAGAAAAACATGAAGGAGGGTTTGAAATAAATAAATGATAAAATGGACAATATGGATATAAGAATAACAGATTTGGTGAAACAAAGTCAGGATATGACACAAAATATTACAGAAGTGAAGACTCAGATTGGAGAACATGATAGGGGGTTAAAAAGTCAGATGACTATGATGCATCAGGTGGAAAGGGATTTGATCGAGATACAGGACCATCAGTGTCACTCAAATTTGCGGATACGTAGATATCCGGAGAAAAGTGAAGAAAATGAAGCAAAGTTAATCCAAGAAGTATTGGACTGGCTTTACCTTGATCCTCCCAGATGTCCCCTTTACAAGATACAATATTGATGTAATACATAGAGTCAGCCCAAAAAGGTTGGGAACAAAATTGCTGATAGACATTATGATAAGATTCTGGTCTTACACAAAAAACAGGTGGGCTTATCCAGTTTTTTTTTAGATTTCCATATGGGGGAAGATTTTACCTCCAAGGAGGAGGTGATGGAGAAATTAAGGGAGTTCAGAATCACATAAAGAAGAATTTATGGAGCAAATCCAGAAAATGAATGAGATGTCAAAATTCTCAAGAAGAGTGCGACTTCCGGGGAGTGGCCTGTCGCCGGTCGGCAGCTTAACAGAGCTGCCCCCAGAATTCAGGACCGTTATCTACTCAATATCAAGAAGATAACTCTTTTTTCAGACAAGAAAAAAGCAGTGAGGAATCTCAGCTGGTAAGAATCTTCTTTGAAGTTCACAGTTTGTTTCTTTGTGAGCTGTGGACGGAGGGGGAGGATCAACCCATAGCTGAGTCATTCAACTCCGACCTGAACTTCGCAGCTGTTATCCACAGCACAAGACAGGATCCCCTCCCCCTCAGGACAATCTTTAGAAAAGAGACTATTAAAAATCAATACGAGCAAAGACCAACTTGTGAACTTTAAAACCTTTCTCTATCTGAAATACCAGCTTCAATGTTATAAAAACCTCTTTTGTTTAATTGTCTTCAAAATGGCGTTTACAGCTTCTGCATTTGTTATCTCCGGCTTCCTGCTACAGAATTAAAGAAATAATCTCTTATAATTTAATTAGAGCTACTCCCTTAAAGCTTTCAAGACTCTTTGTTGATTCAGAGACATTCCAAACATTCCAAACGGACTTTCTCTTTTGAAATCCTCCGTAAAACCCCTTAAAAAAAAAAAAAAAAAGAAGGGAAAAAAGGGGGGGGGAGGAATTTCTTTTTCTCCACATAGCACAGTGGATTAGTAATTTAGAATAAATAATTAAAACCAAAATATAATGGCATCCAAATCAACCTCTGTTAAATTACCTCCGAAAACGTCTCCCATACCTGGCACAAAGTTGCAGCCCCCACCATCTATGCCCCCTAGTGGAGATGTACTAACAAAAGAATTTTTTCTGGAAATGTTCAAAAAATCCAGAGAACAGAACTTAGAAATGTTTAAAGAATTCAGAGAACAGAATCTAGAAATGATTAAAGATTTCAAAGATGAAATAAGGAATGAGATGGAAGTTCTATATGACAAATTCGATACCAGGGTCACTAAAATGAATGATAATATGATGGGAATTGTAAATGTGATAACAGAATATATTTCTGGAATGGAAGATAATTTAGAAACTCTCAATGAAGCTAAAACTAACCTGATATCCAAAACTGAAGTGGTGGAACAAAAAATTGATAATGCTGAAAAACAAATTATTATGATACAGTATAAGCAGATGGAGCTTGCATTAAGAGTGAGGGGGCTGCGTGAAGAAAAGCAGGAGAACCTAAAGCAAATGTTTTCTGAAGCTTTTGACCGTCTGGTGGGAAAACCGGGATCCAATTCTGATTGGCAGATTGACAGGATTTTTCGTGTTAACTCATGGGCGGCAAAACAAAGGCAACTTCCCCGAGACGTGGTAATATACTTTGTTACAAGAGAATCTAGAAATATGATACTACAAGAGTCCTACAATACTAAGCTTCAAATTGGTGGACAGGACCTGATTGTTTTGAAAGAAATACCGCCTCAGATGCTAAGAGCCAGAAGAGATTATGCTTTTCTGGTGGAAGAGCTCAGAAGGCGTCAGATACAGTACAGATGGGATGCCCCATTCGGTATTATAGTTACAATGGACAAACAAAGATATCGTCTCAGCTCTGTATGGAAAGCTCGTGATTTCTATCATAAGATTCTGAAGATGGGATACCCTGAACCTTCGGGATATGGTGAAAAACCACGAGACGAACAAGATAAACAGCAAACCACACAACCATTAGATAAAATGTATCATCTCCCTCTTCCGGAAGGGCAAGGAGTCAAGGAAAAAAGATCCAACCGTAAGACCACCAGACAAACGGATAAACAAGCTACTATGCAACAATCTCAACAATCATTGGCCACTGACCAAGGTGCTACTGCAACAAGCTCAGAAGCTGTGGGAGGAGCCAAACCAAAGGTGAGACAGGCCTTGCGGGAGGCTCTAAAAAAGCTTCAGGCAACCAAAAATGACAACTAAGATTTTGACATGGAATGTTAACGGACTGAACTCTCCACAGAAAAGAAAGAAAATATTTCATTATCTTAAACAGTTTAAGAATGACATAATTTGCTTGCAAGAAACTCATATCAAATCAACCGATCAAAAATATTTGTTTAACCCCAAACTGGGCCAACATTTTGCGACCTCAGCCATGGAAAAGAAAAATGGCATAGTAGTATATTTAAGAAAAGACATTAAAGCTGAGCTAATTGAAGCAGATCCCTTTGGAAGATATATAGCATTAGATTTAATCTTAGAAGGGAAAAAGATGTTACTTTTGGGAATTTATGCTCCTAATCAACAACAAGATGGATTTTATAGAAATCTCCATGCTAAATTAGTACAGTGGGATTTTGAGTCTTGTATATTAATGGGTGACTGGAATGGCGTGATCGACACCAAAAGAGATAAGAAGACAGCTCGCCCGAACACCAAATTTCGAGCTAAGTTATCCAAACCCTTTTTTGACATGCTGGACGACTTTGAATTGCGAGACGCTTGGCGCGAGAGGCATGCAGAAGAATATGACTTTACCTTTTTTTCCAATAGACATCAATCTCTTTCAAGGATTGATTTTATACTAATTACAAATGATTTACTTTGTAGGGTGAAGAAGACAAAGATTATGGCGAGAGTTCTTTCAGACCATAATCCAGTCTGGATGGAATTGGGAAGGGTAGCCCAGGCAAGAAGGTCCTGGAGGTTGAATGAAAATTTATTTAGATATGAAAAGTATGTTAATGATTGTAAAAAATTGCTATCGGAATATTTTGTCCTCAATATGAACAAGGGTACATCTTTGGAATATGTATGGGATGCAAGCAAAGTGTATATGAGAGGAGTATTAATGAATATAAATAAAATACATAGATACAAACAAGGGCAAAAACGAAAAGAATTGGAAGAGGAAATTAAAGGGAAAGAGTCAGAATTAACATTGAATCCAGGAGATACAAAGATTAGGGAAACAATTGCTATATTAAAATCTCAGTTTGATATGCTGATCTCTGACCAGGTAGCTACTAGTTTATTATATGCTAAACATAATACTTTCTGCAATGCAAATAAACCCGGTAGGTGGTTGGCTTATCAGATTAGAAAAAAAAGGAAAGCTCGAAATGTATCCAAATTGTGTTACAGAGGGAAAGAAGTGTTTCAACAGGAAGAGATTCAAAAGGTATTTCGGGAATTTTTTACAGAGTTGTATAAAGGGGATAAAATTAAGGACGGAGATATAGACAAATACCTAGATAAAGAGGAAATCCCCCTAGTCAGAGAAGAACATAGGCATAAGCTGAACCAACCTATAACCTCTGGGGAAATTTTGCAGGCAATTAAACAATTAAAGTTAGGGAAAGCACCAGGTACAGATGGTTTAACAGCTGTTTATTATAAATATCTACAGTTAGAAATGGTAGAACCCCTCAGAGAACTATTCAATAAAATTCAATCGGGAGGGAAAGTGCCTCCCTCGTGGAAGACTGCGTTCATATCGTTGATACCCAAAGAAGATCAAGACCTTACCCAACCAAAAAATTACAGACCTATTTCATTACTCAATGTAGATTATAAAATTTTTACTAAAATATTAGCAAATAGGCTAATGGGGGTAACTCAGCAACTGATACATACCGATCAAACTGGTTTTATACAGGGCAGACAGATGAAGGATAACGTTAGATTAATTATCAACGCTTTAGAATACCTGGGAAAGAACAATCAAATCCCGGCCGCATTCATATTTTTGGATGCGGAGAAAGCCTTTGATCGAGTTAATTGGCAATTCCTGCTGAAGACATTGCAAAAAATGCAGATAGGAGATGGCTTTTTACGGTCAATTGGTGCAATATATCAGCAGCAAACAGCCCAGATCATTGTCAATGGAAGTCTGACAGACTCCTTTCAAATTGAAAAAGGTACAAGACAGGGCTGTCCTCTGTCCCCATTATTGTTTATTATAACTTTGGAAATACTGTTGAATAAGATACGGGGCCTGGGCGGTTTAAAAGGGATCAAAATTAGACAGCAAGAATATAGAGTTCGTGCATTTGCGGATGATCTGGTTATAATATTGGAGCAACCGCAGGAAACTAGTAGGGTATTATTGAATACGATCAATCAATATGGTCAAGTCTCGGGATTTAAAATAAATCTAGGAAAAACCAAAATAATAGCTATAAATATGACTATCAAACAGAAGGAAGAACTGGGGGCGACGCTAAGATGTGAGGTAGTTAAAAAAGTTAAATATCTTGGAGTTAATATTTTAATCTCAAATGGGAAATTATACAAGTATAATTATGAATCACTTTGGCATAGTACACAGTTGGAGTTGAAAAGGTGGGAAAAACTGCATTTGTCCTTGCTGGGTAGAATAGCGGCAGTAAAAATGAACATTTTACCAAAATTTTTATTTCTTTTTCAAATGTTACCAATACTTAAAAGAGATGCGAATCTTCTAGAATGGCAGAAGGGTATCAACAAATTTGTGTGGGCAGGAAAGAAGCCGAGGGTAAAGATGAAAATAATGCAAGATGCACGTGAAAGAGGAGGATTGAAATTACCTAACTTAAAATTATACTATGACGCAGTGGCATTATCTGCAATTAGTGATTGGATTCATCTAACTAATGGCAGAATTTTGAATATCGAGGGATATGATTTGTTATATGGTTGGCATGCTTACCTGTTATTTAACAAAAAAACGGATAAGAAATTTAAAAATCACATCTTAAGAAATGCTTTATTGCGGGTTTGGAAAAAATATCAATATAAACTAAATGATAAAGTGCCCATGTGGGCAATTCCTAGACATGCAATTGAAAATATGAATGTAGAACAAAAACTCGATAGAACCACCTATAGACAACTTCTTATCTCAGAAAGAGGGGTGATGGAACTAAAATCTTTAGAGGTACTTAAAGAAGAGAAGGTAGTTCAAACGTGGTTTCAGTATGGTCAACTACAAGCTAGGTGGAAAACAGATCAAAAAATTGGCTTTGTAAAAGTTGAGGATAATTTGTTTAAACAAATAAGAGATCAAAGCTCAATGCATATAAAGAGGATATATAATGTATTAGTACAGATGGATTCTGAAACGGAACTGATTAAGGATTGTATGATAAAATGGGCTCAGAATGTCGAGGAACCAATAATGCTTGAAACATGGGAAAGAATCTGGGTAAGAAATGTGAAATTTACACAAGCACAAAACTTGAGAGAAAATTTTTATAAGATGTTTTATAGATGGCACCTAGATCCTAAAAAGCTTGCCTCTATGTATCCAAATGTTCAACCTAAATGTTGGAGATGTGGTTCTTGTGATGCTACATATTTTCATATATGGTGGACATGTCGTAATGTTAAGGCATTTTGGATAAAAATATGGTGGATCCTGCAAAACATCTTCAAAAGAAGGATAAAATTTACCCCCCAGTTGTTTTTACTGGGTATATGTATTGATTTTACAGTAGCAGAGACTAATTTGATCCTGTATTTAATAACGGCAGCAAGACTCTTGGTGGCGCAGTATTGGAAGAAGAAAGATTTACCTATAATTCAAGAATGGACTTTGAAAGTTATGAACTTAGCCGAAATGGCCAAAATCTCAGCATATCTCAAAGAACATTCAAACGAGAGATACAAAAGAGACTGGAAAAAGTGGATTGATTACATAAAAAGTAAATATGGGACTAAAAAACTCCAGATAGCTTATGCTTAGTATCAGTAATACTTTAAATAGTTTTAAATTTGGGTAACAGTAAGAAGCTGAGTTCAATGTAGAGATATTTCAGACTGTGATTGTTCAAAAATTATACCACGTATGGTCTTTGGGAAGTCGGGGGGAGGGAAGGGAGGTGGGGATTTAGGGGGAGGGGGGAGGGGGGAAATACAATATGTGTTAAGAAAAATAAATAAAAAAAAAATTGCAAAAAAAAAAAAAAAAAAGAAGAGGCCTCCGGATTCTATTCCGTGTTGGCCCATCCCGAGAGAGACCTGCCTCCGAGTCTTCTTTCATCATTGGCTTCATGGGCGACCCGCGGAGAAATCGCATATGCCGCCCTACTCTTGGAAGACTCAGGGTGGCTAACAATAAAAAGGGAAGGGGGGATACAAGAAATAAAAGACAACAATTAAAAATTCCACAACATTCATAACTTAGGATGGGGCTGGATAATTCAACAGCCCCAGGCCTACTGGAACAGCCAGGTCTTGGTCACTTTGTGGAAGGCTGGAAGGGTAGTAAGGGTCCGGATCTCAATGGGGAGATCGTTCCATAGGGCTGGAGCAGCTACAGAGAAGGTCCTCCTCCGGGGGGTCACCAGCCAACATTGGCCGGCAGATGGAATCCGGAGGAGGCCTAGTCTGTGCGATCTAATAGGTCTTTGGGAGGTGACTGGCAGGAGGCGGTCTCTCAGGTAACCAGGTCCAATAACATGTAGGGCTTTAAAAATAACGACTAGTAACTTGAAGCGTGTCTGGATACCAATGGGAAGCCAGTGCAGCTCGCGGAGGATAGGTGTAACATGGGTGTACCTAGGTGCACCCACAATTGCTCGCGTGGCTGCATTCTGGACTAACTGAAGTCTTCGAACACTCTTCAAGGGCAGCCCCATGTAGAGCGTGTTACAGTAATCCAGTCTTGAGGTGACGAGGGCGTGAGTGACTATCCGAAGGGCCTCCCGGTCCAGATAGGGTCGCAATTGGTGCACCAGGCGAACCTGGGCAAAGGCCCCCCTGGTCACAGCCGACAGATGATGTTCTAGAGTCAGCTGTGGATCCAGGAGGACTCCCAAATTGCGAGCCCTCTCTGAGGGGTGTATAATTTCACCCCCCCAGGCTAAGAGATGGAATAGCTGGACCATCCTTGGGAGGGAGCAAGCTTGTTCGTTCCCATCCAGACCCTGACAGCCTCCAGGCACTGGCACATCACTTCTACCGTTTCATTGAGTTGGCACGAGGCGGACAGATACAACTGTGTATCATCCACATATTGATGATATTTAATCCCGTGCTGGTGTATGATCTCACCCAGCAGCTTCATGTAGATGTTAAATAGGAGGGGGGACAGGACCGAACCCTGCAGCACCCCATAATTGAGGGGCCTAGGGGTCGATTTCTGCCCTCCGACCAACAGTGACTGCGACCTGTCCAAGAGGTAGGAGGAGAACCACTGAAGAACGGTGCCTCCCACCTCCCGCAACCGTCGCAGAAGGATACCATGGTCGATGGTATCGAAGGCCACTGAGAGGTCAAGAAGCACTAGGATAGAGGAGTAACCCTTATCCCTGGCTCGCCAGAGATCATTGATCAGCACGACCAAAGCAGTTTCCATGCTGTAACCAGGCCTGAAACCAGACTGAAAGAAATCCAGATAATCGGTTTCATCCAAGGACTGCGGAGTTGAAAGGCCACCACTTTCTCAACAACCTTCCCTACAAAGGGGAGGTTGGAGACTGGACGATAGTTACTCAAAATGGCTGGATCCAGAGAAGGTTTCTTCAGGAGGGGTCTCACCACTGCATCCTTTAGGAGGTGCGGGAAGGATCCCTCCCAGAGAAAGGTGTTAACTATCATCTGGATCCAGCCACGTGTCACCTCCCTGCTGGTCGAGACCAGCCAGGAGGGACACAGGTCCAGTATACAGGTGGAGGCACTCACCGCTCCCATGGCCTTGTCCACTTCCTCAGAAGCGACAAGTTGAAACTCGCTCCATAAAATCCGCTCAAGACCTTCCCCCAGTACCTCGGCTGGTACCATGCAATTGGAGTCCAGATCTGTCCGAATCCAAACGACTTTATCCATTAGAAACTGAACAAATTCCTCAGCTCTACCCTGTAAAGGGTCATCCGCATCCCTCCCTTTCAAGAGGGAGCGGGCTATTCTAAACAAGGCGCCTGGGCGCAATTCAGCGGATGCAATAAGAGCGGCAAAATGCGCACGTTTCGCCGCCCGTATTGCCACGAGATAGGTCCTGATAAAGGCTCTCATCAGTGCTCGGTCTGACTCAGAGTTACTGGCCCTCCAGCGGCACTCTAGGCGTCTCTTTTGGTGCTTCATCTCCCGGAGTTCCTCGGTGAACCAAGGAACCCTCCTGGATCCACTACCTTGGAGAGGCCATAAAGGCGCAATCCGGTTTAGAGCCCCTGCCGCCGCTGTATTCCAAGCAGCAACTAAGGACTCTACCGGACTGTGGATGAGAGCATCAGGTATTTCTCCAAGCGCCGTCTGAAATCCCATAGGGTCCATCAGGCGCCTGGGGCAGAACCACCTAATCGGTTCCTCCTCCCTACAGTGGGGGATTGGTCTCCGAAAGTCAAGCCTCAGTAGGAAGCGATCAGACCATGACAAGGGCAAGATCTTAATGCCCCTCAAATCTAGATCATGTCTCCACTGCTCCGAGAGGAATACGAGGTCAAGTGTGTGACCCGCTGAGTGAGTCGGACTCCGGATTACTTGGGTCAAGTCCATGGCTGTCATGGAAGCCATGAACTCCTGCGCCCCATCAGAGTGTCCACCGAGCGAAGGCAGGTTGAAATCCCCCAGCACCATAAGCCTGGGGAACTCTACCGCCAGCTCGGCTACTGACTCGAGGAGTGAGGGGAGGGCTGTTGCAACGCTGTTGGGAGGAAGGTACGTTAACAACAAGCCCACTTGACCCTCAAGGTCCAACTTCACCAACAAGGTCTCACACCCGACAAGCTCCGGAGCAGGGATCCTACGAGGAACTAATGACCCTTGGATGATGACAGCGTTCTTCTAAACTAAGCCAGGAGGACTCCCAAATTGCAGGCCCTCTCTGAGGGGGCTAAAATTTCTCCCCCTATCATCAAAGATGGAGCAAGGTGCACAAATCGGGATGACGGAAACCACAGCCACTCAGTTTTGGAGGGATTGATCTTGAGCCTGTTCCTCCCCTTCCAGATCCACACAGCCTCCAGGCATTGGGACATCACGTCGAGGGCTTCGTTTGGGTGGTTTGGGGTAGAGATGAAAAGTTGGATATTGTTAAGTCTATCCCCGTTAGGAGACTAGAGTTCTGCAGCAGAAGTTAGTAATGGATAAGTCGCTGAATAGTCACTCACAGTCACTGAAGGTAAAACAAAGAATAGCTTTAATTGCGTAAAAAAAAATTGAATAGTCTTCAAAATCGACTATAAGCAGTCTTGTATTATATAAACAGTCTATTTACAATACGTTGAATTTACAGTTGCTCAACTCACGATTCACCATGTAGACAGGGAACTAACATACAGACTAGCCACCATCCAATACACGGTCTTCTCTCCAATTACTAAGCACATACAGTAACAGTCAGTAACTATTAGGAACAACAATAGAACCAGTAGAATCAATAAACTCAGGAAACATCAGGAGCATCAGGGAGCATCAGGGACATCAGGAGAATCAGTAATAATTCCTACTTCCTTATATGGCTGCTTAAAGCAACAGCATCCAATTACCTCTCTTTTGCACTTAAAGTAACAAATACATAGTTACAATCATGGCTTATGCTCATATATATACATTGCCAAGCCAAGACTAAAGTTACATCCCTAACAGGTATCATCAGCATATTGATGATACCGTACCCCAAAACCACGGATGATCTCACCCACTGGTTTCATATATATGTTGAACAGGAGGGGTGAGAGAACCGACCCCTGGGGCACCCCACAAGTGACATGCCTCGGGGTCGATCCCTCCCTTCCAGTCAACACGAACTGCTACCGATCCGACAGGTAGGAGGAGAACCACCGTAAAACGGTGCCCCCCCACTCCCAACCCCTGAGTCGTCGCAGTAGGATACCATGGTCAATGGTATCGAAAGCCGCCAAGAGGTCTAATAGGACCAGGACAGAGGAGCAGCCCCTGTCCCGGGCCCAAGAGGTCTAATAGGACCAGGACAGAGGAGCAGCCCCTGTCCCATTGACCAATGCGACCAATGCCATCTCTGTGCTGTACCCGGGCCTGAAACCGAACTGAAACAAATCCAGGTAGACAGCTTCATCCAGGTACTGGGGAAGCTGACAGTCTACCACACTCTCGACAACCTTCGCTTTTGCATCTTGGAGCGAAGGGAAGGGACGCGACAAGCGGGTATGCAAAAACAGCAACCTTTATTTAGAACATAGTAACTACGATTCAACGTGGCGTGGTTCGCGCCAAACATTTATACCCCCGGGTTTGAACGAGGAGCCAATGGGGCGTCGAGTAGCTCGACCAATCGGGGCGAGGATTGAACCGGCTCCGCCCGGGAACCAATCAGAAGGAAGTTCTTTATTCCCGCGCTAGTATTCAACACCCCTCCCCCCCCAGTCGAAGAGTTCCCTTAGGAAGGGCAAACATAGTCTTGCAAGTAGGCGGGACGGTGACGTTCTCGTCCCGACCTTCGTGGCTCCCCGGTGGTTGTCGTCGGGGGGGGAACCGCCGGCGGAGGTGTGTCCGTGGCGGGGCGGTGACTCTGCGACGCGGCCCCGCGAGATGGCGCTGGTCCCGGGCCCCGTGCCCGATGTCCATTTGTCCGGGGAGGCGTCTCCGTGGCAACAGGAGTGTCCGACAGTGGCTCCGTGCAGCCTGGTTGGGGTGTAGGTTCAGAGTCTTGATAAGGGCTTCGAGGAAGGGAGTAGCCGGGTGAGGCGCGTCTGTCCGAAAAGTTCGCACCGGCTTGTCCCCCGTTCCCCGTGTGGAGGCGGTCCGTTGGGGGGAAGGTCAACGAGGGTGGCTCGTGCTGAGAGCGGGTGTCTGAGAGGCACGGGCCGTCTGTTTCCGCGGGGAGACGTCGCCTTAACTGGTCCACGTGGCGCCTCCATTGTGTTCCGTCGGCCAGGCCGACCCTGAAGGAACAGGGGCCAGTCAGGGCTGTAATGGTTGCGGGAACCCACCGTGGATCCCCAGAAAAGGAGCGGGCCCATACAGGATCCCCTAACTTAAACGTGTGGGAAGGGAGGGCCCCCAGGTTGCTCGGCAGATCCCCTGCGTAAAGTGGATGGAGCCTGTCTAGGGGGGTTCGCAATCTCCTACCCATCAAGAGCTCCGCGGGACTTTTATTAGTTGTTGGGCAGGGTATGGAGTGCTGGCTCAAGAGGTAAGCCGCCACTCTTTCTTGCCAGTCGCCCTGGTCCATGCGGCCCAAGGCTTCTTTGGCTGAGCGAACTGCGCGCTCCGCCCGGCCGTTACTAGCTGGGTGATAAGGGGCTGTGGCTGCGTGTCTGATTCCTTGTTCGGCCAGGAATTCTTGGAACGTGGTGGAGGTAAACTGGGGCCCATTATCTGAGACTATCACATCCGGTAACCCATGTGTGGCGAACATCTTACGAAGGGCCCTCACTGTACTCTCTGCTGTGGTGGAGGTCATGATTACCAGCTCCACCCACTTGGAGTAAGCGTCGACCACTATCATGAAGTTTCGGCCGTGGAAGGGGCCGGCAAAGTCAATGTGTAAACGGGACCATGGGCCTCTAGGGATTTCCCACTCCCGAGGGGCGGCTGTGGGGGGATTCGGCCTAGAGTTTTGGCAGATCCTGCATCGGCCTACGTAGTCTGCAATTTCCGAGTCTAGCAAGGGCCACCACACATAGCTACGGGCTAAGGCTTTCATTCGCGCTATGCCTGGGTGGTTTTTGTGGAGTGCGGGCAGGATTCGTGCCCGCAGGGCTATGGGAATCACTACCCTATCCCCCCAGACAAGACAACCCCCGTGAAGGGCGAGTTCGGCTTGTCGTGCTTTGAATGGTCGGAATTCTTCCGCTACTTTTTCCGCGGGCCAACCCCTCAAAACCCATGAGGCTACTTGGGATAGGACGGGGTCAGCCTTTGTGCAAGCTGCGACGTCCGCGGCAGAGACGGGGAGGTCGGATTCGGCGATGGACAAAATAGAGAGAGCGGGCACGTGGGCTGTGTCCGTCTCTGGCAAAGGGCAACGGCTCAGGGCGTCTGCGTGCCCTAGCTGCTTACCCGGACGGTATAACAACGTATACGAATACGCCGTTAGGAACTCCGTCCAGCGTGTCATGCGGGGAGACAAAATGGGGGGGGTTGGCTTGTCGCCTGCCAGTAGCCCCAGGAGTGGCTTGTGATCCGTGACAAGGGTGAAATTCCTACCGTAGAGGTAGTCATGGAACCGCTTAATGCCGGACACTGCAGCCAGGGCTTCTTTATCGATTTGGCTGTAGTTCCGCTCCGTGGAGGAGAGTGTCCGGGAATAGAATGCTATGGGGGCCTCTGAGCCGTTCGGGAGGGCATGGCTCAGGACCGCCCCTATGCCATAGGGAGAGGCGTCGCAAGTCAGAACTAGGGGCATCCTATCGCTATATTGAATTAGGACTGCCGACGAGGTCAAAATGTCTTTTATAGCCGCGAACGCGTGCGCTTCACGGCTACCCCATTGCCAGGCCGCTGACCGGTCAAGCAGTCGGTGTAGCGGCTCAGCTAGCGACGCCTTGTGGGGAATAAACGGGGCGTAAAAGTTTAAAAGCCCCAGGAACGCCTGCAATTCCGCCCTAGAGGTGGGTGCAGGTGCGTTTTTGATGGCGGCAACTTTGGAAGGAGTGGGGTGGATGCCCTGGGCATCAATGAGGAAACCCAAGAATTCTACTTTGGGAACAGCAATTTCGCATTTGCTGCGCTTTAGTTTCAGTCCTGCCTCCCTAAAACGTGTGAGGACCTCCCGCAGTATTTTCAGGAGTTCCGAGTGGCTGGGGGCTGCGACCAGGACGTCGTCGAAGTAGGGAACGACACCTGGGAGCCCGTGGAGCAACCGCTCCATGAGGCTCTGAAAAATTCCCGGGGCAACCGAAACGCCGAATTGGAGGCGGCGGCAACGGAAGGCCCCGCGGTGGGTGACGATGGTCTGGGCTGTAGCCGCATCGTCGTCTACGGGAAGCTGCTGGTAGGCCTGTGCCATATCTAACTTGGCGAAAATGCGGCCTTGCCCTAAGGAGTGGAGTAGGTGTTGCACTACGGGAACCGGATATGGATTTGCCTGCAGGGCCAAGTTGATGGTCGACTTATAGTCGGCACATATTCTCACCGATCCGTCGGGTTTGACCGGGAGGACTATGGGGGTTTCCCAACGGGCGTGATCTACGGGCTCGATTACCCCCTGCTCTATAAGCTTATCAAGTTCAGCGTCTACCTTTGCTCTCAATGCGAAGGGGACCCTGCGTGCCTTCAGCCTAATGGGAGCGACCTGGGGATCGAGGCAGAGGGAAATGGGGGTGCCCTTATAACAGCCCAGTTTCCCATCGAACACATCTGCGAACTCGTCTAGAACGCTATCTACGGTGAGGGGAACTACCCTGTGCACCCCCTCTATGGTGAGGCCCAAGGCGGGAAACCAATCCAACCCAAGGAGAGCGGGCAGATCGTTCCTGACGATTAGAACTGGGAGTTTCCCCTTAAAGTCTCCGTATTCCACCCGGATGTGGAATATTCCTGCCGTGGGAATCCCATTTCCCTGGTAGTCTAGGAGGGAGACCCCGACGGGGCGCAATTTGCTCTGGGGAACCCCGGGACACAGGCGGGAAAACAGGGCCCAAGATAGGAGAGAACGGGAAGACCCGGAGTCCACCTCCATTCGACAAAGCTGACCTTCGAGTCGGACTGCGGTGCTGATTTTGCGATCGCCGGCGGGAACGTGGGAAGCCTGGTAGACGACGCAGTCGGCGCTGGAGGGCTGGTAGGTTGAGTGGCAGTCCTCAGCTCGCCTCGCAGGACGTGGCTGTTGGCGGCGTTGCGGTGCCTGGCGCTGGTCGCTGGGCTGCATGAACGATGGGGCTGGCACGAGAGCCCGGCAGACCCTGGCGAGGTGTCCTTCTCCTCGGCAGCGGCGGCAAACGGCAGAACGGAACGGGCAGGATGCGCGGCTGTGGCGGCCGCCGCACCCGCGGCAAGGTGCGTTTGAGGCTGGCTGAGCTGGCGTCGGTGGTTGCTGGTGTGGCCTCCGCTTCGGCTGCGTCCTCATTTGTCCGACGGTTTCCTCCTCCTCGTCTTCAGCAGGAGAGAGGTCGTCGACGAGGTTCGTCTGGGTGGAAGGCCCCGCGGCGGTTTGCGCGGGAGTTTTCAGCTGGAGGCGTTCGATGTCGGCCGTGGATTGTTCGGAGAGTTCTGCGGCTCGCGCGGTCTCCACGGCTTGCACCAAGGTGATTTTGTGGTTCCGGAGCATGCGGCTGCGCAAATGCACGTAGCGGACCCCGCATACAAACTGCTCCACGAGGTTCTCCTCCAGGTCTGCAAAATCGCACTGGGCGGCCACGGTGCGCAAAGCCTCTAGAAACTGGCTGATGGATTCGTTGGGCTTCTGCACTCGGCGGCGGAAGGTGAAGCGGCGTGCGATCAGAGAGGGTGAGGGAGCGTAGTGGTTCCTCAGCCTGGACATCAGCTCGTCCCACCCAAGTTTGTAGGCTGGCCTCGGGGCGGCCAGGGCTCTCGCAGAGGCGAACATGGAAGGCTCACAGCAGGACAAGAAGAAGCTGCATTTCTCCTCGTCGGTCTGTGCCTGGTTTCTCGATGCGATTAAGTAGCACTCGAAACGCTCCATGAAGCCGTCCCATGATTCTCCGGCGGATCCGAATGGCGCGAAAGGAGGAAGCGCTGATGCCATCGTGGTGTGGAACCGGAGAGGGGGAGGAGGAGGGCGGAGAAAATTTTGCGTTCGCTGCCGGAGTTCTCAGCCTGAGGGTAGCGTTCGTGCTGGTTCAGACGCGGTGGCAGCTGGCTTGTTCTTCTCCGTGGTCGCGGGAATCGGAATCCCACCCTCGTCGCCAGTTTTGCATCTTGGAGCGAAGGGAAGGGACGCGACAAGCGGGTATGCAAAAACAGCAACCTTTATTTAGAACATAGTAACTACGATTCAACGTGGCGTGGTTCGCGCCAAACATTTATACCCCCGGGTTTGAACGAGGAGCCAATGGGGCGTCGAGTAGCTCGACCAATCGGGGCGAGGATTGAACCGGCTCCGCCCGGGAACCAATCAGAAGGGAGTTCTTTATTCCCGCGCTAGTATTCAACATTCGCTACAAAGCGAAGGTTGGAGACTGGATGATGATTGGCTAAAGAAGCTGGGTCCAGGGAAGGCTTCTTAAGCAGGGGCCTCACCACCGCCTCCTTCAAGGTGGTGGAAAAGAACCCTTCTCTCAATGAAGCATTGGTAATTGTCTGGAGCCAGCCTCGTGTCACCTCCCGGGAAGCCGAAACTAAACAAGAGGGACACGGGTCCAGCACACAAGTGGCAGCACTGGTCCTGTCCACCATTAAACCATCTTTCCAAGCAGCCTCCATGTCTCCAGTTTCTTTTTCCCCACTTGGAGCTGAACCCAGAAGGACATTTCTTCCAACAGTTTAAAAAGGATATTTAAAAAATTGCTAGGAGGATTCAAAATCCCTTTAAAAAAATTTTAAATGGAATAAATGGAGATACCGACTAATGCCAAGAATTTCTCCTTTAACACTGGTGGTGTAATGGAAAAATTCCCTAAGATTGGATTGAAAGAATGGATTAGTAAACTAAAAGAAAATCAGATATATAAATGGGAAGACTGGAAGAACAAGATAAAGAATATAACACAACTAAGGAACGTTTTAGCAGATATTAAATTAAATTGGTTGAATTTAATACAATTAGAGAAATGGATAAAAGTGGAAGAAAGTTTTGAGGAGAAAGATAAACAGTTAACAAAATTTGAAATGATTATAAAAGAATGTGAAATGAATGAAGAATATATAGGTAAAGGAAGAATTGGGAAAATATATAGAATATTAACTGAATTAGAAGAGCAGGCAAAAGATATAAAATTAATTTGGGAATTAGATTTAGGAGAAATAAATGATACTGATTAGAAAAATATTTGGAATAGAAGAGTATATAAGAATATGTCAGTTAGAGTTAAGGAAAATGGATAGAAAGTGATATGGAGGTGGTACCTAACACCACGTAAATTAAATCAAATAGATGGTTTGTTGGAGGTTCAAGAAAGAGGTTGGAACATACAAGCATATGTGGTGAGATTGTGCACAAAAAATATGGGACATGGTGTTTAGAGAAATTAGAACACCCTTTTTTTTTTTTTTTTTTTACAAATTTTAAATTATTTTATAAACAAAGTTGCCCTGGCTTTCACCTTTAACATCTTCTCATATGCATTTTACATCATATTTCCATTTCCAATTTCAGCCATTTTATTTAGCAGTTAGCAATAGCAGTTAGACTTATATACCGCTTCATAGGGCTTTCAGCCCTCTCTAAGCGGTTTACAGAGTCAGCATATCGCCCTCACAGTCTGGGTCCTCATTTCACCCACCTCGGAAGGATGGAAGGCTGAGTCAACTCAACCTTGAGCTGGTGAGATTAGAACCACTGAACTGCAGATAACAGTCAGCTGAAGTGGCCTGCAGTACTGCACCCTAACCACTGCACCACCTCCTTTCCATATTTTCCATCTTAAGTTTAATTTCTTCTGAATACATAAACAATATCATTATTTGCCCCTTCAAACCTAACCAAATTTATCATTTCATTTTCATCTGTTATTCTATTTTACTATAGGTAGCATATATCCTCAAATTCAATTTTTATATAATAAGCATTTCCCTTAGTTAGTTATCCAAAGTTAATAATGTTAATATAATTCCCTCACATACCATTAATACATACCATTAACAATGTTAATACATTTCATTTTATTCTACTAGTAAGTCCTTTTCTTTTCCTTCCTCCTTCTCTAACCATTTTCTCTTGGTCTCTTACAGATTCCACTTCTTTTATGTTCTCTTCTTTCCACCCATTTACCTAGCTTTTTCTTTATCTTCTTTTTATAATTTCTATATTTTTTCTTCCGGGTCCTTTTTTCCCCTTTTAATTTTATTGTTCTGATAATTTCCCCAAGGTTTTCTTCCAATCTTTCCCCACTATTCCCTTCTTTACTGTTTAATTTTTTTCTTTTTGGGGGACCATTCCCCCTTGTCTGCTTTTTGCGTGCCACTGTGAATCCCAGTGAAATCATCTAAATAGTTTTTCTTTTTCAATCCCTCTTATTTCCATGATAGCTTTTTAATCTCAATTTGAATCTTCTTTTACCCCCTTTTTTCCTATTCCCTGATCTGAGTGTTCCCTCTGAATTTCTAGTTTTTTCTTACTATTTAACGTTTCATGTGCATTTTTAACATATCAAGTAATTAACAATTTTTTAAAAAATTTCTGCTATATCACATTTAATTAAAACTTAAAGTCCATGGAATTTTTCCCTTTTATTTCCAAGTCCTAAAGTCCAATTCCAATTTTAGTTCAGTCCACTCCACATTAAGTATTTTATTTTATTTTTTTTCTTTCCTCAACTATAGTAAGTCAAATGCAAAACACTGTTACAAAAACAGATGCTCCTTAAAGGTTCCCATGGCTTCAAAGTATCTTCAAAGTATCTTTTGCAGGTTAAATTCTGCAGCTGTTCCTTTTCCTTTTATTCCTCCACTAGATTTTGTATTATTCATTAGAACACTCTTGAATGTAAATTTAGACATGTCACCAAGAATTGCATTACTGTTGCTGATGGAAAAACGGGATATAAATGAAACAAAAAAATAATTGATTGTAAACTTGATAATGGCTGCTAGAATAGTGATGGCTAAATATTGGGGACGAAATCGGGGTATTCAAAAAAATGAATGGTGTAATGAAATTTGGAATATGGCAACAAATGAAAATTAACAATGGAAATTAAATTTTAAAAAGGTATGATTAAAGCAAGCAATTATAATAAAATATGGGGGGATTTTATAGTATTGGTGGAAGGCAAAGGGAATAAATTTACTCAAGAATTTATGTTGTTTTGGAGGGTATAAGGCAGGGGTGGGTTTCAAATTTTTTTACTACAGGTTCTGTTGGCATTGCTAGGTGGGGGGCATGTGACTGAGTGTACATGAGTAATGTCAAGTTGCCCATGCCCACTCAGTTGTAATTCGTAATTCGTAATTTAATGAGTTTATATGCCGCCCAATCCCGGAGGACTCCGGGTGGCTTACAAATATGAAATAAAATAAAATTGGGGAGAGAAACAAAAACAATTTAAAAAACCACAACATACATTTGGCTTAGCTGGGGGTTGGACCTGATTTATAGATCAGCAACCCCAGGCCTGTCGGAACAGCCAGGTTTTGGTGGCTTTTTGGAAGGCCGTGAGAGTGGGAAGGGTCTGGATCTCTCTTGGTAGCTCGTTCCACAGAGCCGGAGCAGCTACAGAAAAGGCTCTCCCCCGAGTAGTCGCCAGCCGGCATTGTCTGGTCGACGGCACCCAGAGGAGGCCTAGCCTGTGGGTTCTTATCGGACGTTGGGAGGTATGTAGCAGGAGGCGGTCTCTCAGATATCCAGGTCCAAGGTCATGTAGGACTTTAAAGGTAATCACCAGCACTTTGTAGCGTGTCCAGAGACCAATAGGGAGCCAGTGCAGCTCGCGGAGGATAGGTGTAACATGCCCCCCCCCCCCAGCCATGCCCACAGAACCACAAAAAATTCTGTTTTGCCAACTGGGAACTGTCACGTCCTGTTGCAGGCACCTAACCCACCCAATTAAACCAACTGCATTTTTAAAAAAAATAGGGACAATACTCTTCTTCAGTCTGAAACATTCTGGAAACTGGAGAGTTAACACTTTGTTTAGCGCCGACTGGGGTGCTTAACTGCTTTGACATGGTTTCCATTCTTTACAACCTCCCAGACTGCATGAGAAAATCCGGGCAGCCTTTTTGGGAGCATCATGGTTCTTCACCTTGCCCAGCTCCCTTCTGAAGTTAGTAAGCGACGCTTCATCCCCAGGACACCGCAGAAGCCCAGGCTGGGGCACTTTGTGCTGGCTTGATGGCAGGAAGACCCCTGGTGTCTGTTCCTTCAAGAGGGGGTCCTTTCAAGCAGGGCCCTGGTAGACCCAGCTGAGCCTCTTGTGGGAGTGGTTTCCCAGCGAGCCAGCTCTGGAATGGCTCAGTGAAGCCTTCTGAGGTCCTACCCAGGAAAGCGAGCAAGTGAGAGCCCGGCATCCCTTCCTCCTTCCTCCAAGAGGCAGCTTGGGGGACAGCCAGCCTCCTCCACCACTGCGCCCTTCCCTCACCATCCACATGGAGCCACTGCCTTGCTTACAAAGCAGCTCTTAAAGAGATCAAAGTGGGCATGGCATACCAAGTTGCTGCTTCTTTGCAACAGCCAAGGATCTCTTCCACTTGGAGCTCCAACTTGGGGGTGGGGGGGCTGCAATTCTGGCAGCTTTGAGGGGGTTCTTCCTGTCAGTGATTTGTTTTCTTACGTCTAGGCAGCTATGCCAACTTTGTCCTTATAGGCTCCACGCCTTTTGATCTTTCTCGGGTGTGGAGAAAAGCGACCCTGTGAAGGGACCGAGCCTACTGCTGAACTTGGAAGCCAAGAGGCTTCTTTTCCACCCAGTTGCTGGTGCAGGGCAACAAAAAGATCTCTGGTCACTGCTGCCATCTTTGCACATGCACAGCTTTCTTCTCACCAGCTGTAGGACTTTTCGGCACCCTGCAGCCAGTGGCTGGGTGGAAAAGAAGCCTCCGATGCTCCGGCACTCAAAGAGATGGCTGAGAGGCTTCTTTGCCAGCCAGCTGCTTCCCAGCTCCAGTCAGCTTGCCATCCAATGGATGGGAGCAGCGACTAGGGGACTGGTTTGGGGGTGTGGCCAGCCTGCCGGTCCTCCCAGTTAGGAGAGCCAGGTCTGATTTTTACTATCAGTTTGGCTGAACTTGTCCAAACTGGTAGGAACCCACCTCTGGTATAAGGGCACAATTGGAATATATTGTATATCTTTTACTTCTTATAGACAAAGAAATATAAAGGGGAAAAAACAGAGTCTCCGGGGGGTGGGGGTGTACTGTTTAATATTGCACTGTGCAATATTAGTTTTTCCTTTTGCTTTTTCTTTTGTATTTAGATGTATATGTCTATATATATATATATTATTTGCCTTTAAAAAATAAAATACATTTTAAAAAATTAAACACTGTACGAAGTAACAGGACTATTTTGATACACAATTTTGCTTTGCTCTTTTGGAGCTAGATTAGTGGCAAACTGATTCTTATGAATTCCCAGATTTCCTATGTAGAATAAAATTAAAATAAAACAAACTTTGAGGTATTTTAAGAACAAGCATATTTTAAACTGACCTTTTGCATCTACTTTACAGGTGTCTCAAAAACACATTGGGATTTTTAGTTAGTATTCCATATCTCTTCTTCACAACTGGCAAAACAGGTGATACAAGGTGGCCTTCTTCTTAGTAGTTTTGGAATGGGGAAAGAGGAGTGTCTATATTGTTGGCTTATAATAACCCCCTCATGGATTATATTCATTACGGACAAAGGCTTTCATGTAACTTGCAAAATAAGGAACAAAGGGTAGTCTAATTTTGGTATTTGGTAATAGCAATGCTGATTGGCACCTCAATTTGATAAAGTTAATGTTTTGCTCTCAGGTTGAAGTCTTTACTTGATCACTGATTGATTTACATATATGAATGAGTTATCAAGTTTCAATAATGTTTTTCATATGGCTTAATGCAACTTTCAACTGCAGATCAATAAGTGTTGGGTAGTCAAAGGATGTGTCCTCATTTGTGAATCAGCCCAAAATGAATTTTAATTTAAATTGCTGAAAACAACAGAAAAACTAGCAATGATGCATATGGAAACACTTTTATTATGTTTTACACACACTTTTATTAACTCCTAAATTATTGATATTCCCTGCCAGAAATTGAATCTAGCAAATGTAACACTGTATCTCAACTCAAATAAAATTCCCTTAACTTCAATGGTACTGAGAATAATAGAATTATAGAAGTAGAAGGGACTATTTAACTGCCTTCTCACTGTAAATAAGAACATATAACAACTTATGCAGATAAATTGGAATCTGGAATTCCAACTACCCAACAGGTATACTGAGAGGAGCTGAGAGTTGTCCTTTCATTTGTCTGGAGAACCCCAATTTAAGGAAGTCTGGAGTATAAAATTACCACCCAAAAGTAATACATAGGTACTTTGATTTGATATTCCATATGGCTCCCTGGAGATCTGTCAATACCTATTAAGTATAATATGGAAGTAATAACATACTTCTTCAGAGATAAAGCAAGCTGACTGACACTGAGAGACGTTGGGCTATTTGGAAAAAGGAGGCTTTTGCTGTTCGTTGGGCTTTGACGACCTGGCACCACTTTCTAGAGGGCGATAAACACCCTTTTGAGGTGTGAACTGACCATAAGAACTTGGAGGCATTAAAAAAACCCAGGAAGCTGTCTCCCAAACAGATGCGCTGGGCTCAACATTTCAATAGGTTCAATTTTACTTTGAAATACATTCTGGAAGGGAAGAATTTTATGGCTGATGCTTTGTCCAGGCTTCCGCAGTATAACTGTTCAAACCTCAGTGTGGTCCAACCTGTCATTCCCACAAGAAGTCTGGCTGCTCCTGTTGTCACTAAAAGTCAGACAACGTCTAAGCTTGAGGTCACGAAAGACTTTATTTCTGACCTAAAAGGAGCCCTTACAAAGGATGAATGGTTCCAACAACACATGAATGAATGCACCATGAAAGATGGATTGGCTTGGATTGGTGCAAAATTATACGTCCCTGCGTCCATTAGAGCCATCATCCTCTAATGGGCTCATGACTCTCGCATGGCTGGACACTTTGGATTCGTCAAAACCTTGCACCTGGTTAAGAGACAATTTTGGTGGCCTTCGTGGAAAAAAAACATTGAGTCTTACGTGGCTAGTTGTCTCTTTGGGCCGCTGCGAAGCGCCCTCCGGGAAAACCCCAAGGATTGCTCCAGGCGGTGGCTCACCGGAGGCCCCGTGGAAGGAGATCTCTATGGATTTCATTGTTGAGCTTCCAGAGAGTCAAGGAAACATAGTAATCTGGGTTGTTACTGACTTATTCTCCAAGCAAGTTCATTTCATTCCTTGCTCCAAAATCCCTTCCACCAAATCTCTGGCTAAGATGTTCATCTCACATATATATCGCTTGCATGCGGTGCCCGACCGCATCATTTCAGATAGGGGTGTTCGGTTCACCTCCCTATTTTGGAAAGAATTCCTGAAGCGGATTGGCTCTGCCCAGGGCTTAAGCTCCTCCCACCATCCTCAGACTAATGTGGCCTGCGAGAGGACTAATTCTGTGCTGGAGCAATATCTTCATTGTTTCATCAACTACCAACAGGATGATTGGGTGGAATTGTTGCCTCATGCTGAAGTGGCTTACAACAATTCCATGCACAGTAGCATGGGCTTTATCCCTTTCCGTGTGGTATACGGGCAAGATTTTGTGCCCATTCCGGAGATTCCTCGGGAGAAACCACAAGTGTCCTCACTCTCCAAGTGGAATGATCGCCTTCGGGAGATGTGGCCTTTGACACACCGGGCATTGGATGCTGCACACCGCGCACATAAGAGGCAGGCTGATAAGAAACGGTCTAAGCCCCATGACTATAAGGTTGGTGATCGGGTTTATTTGTCCACTAAGTTCCTTCAAATGACTCAGAAGTCAAAGAAGTTGGGGCCGAAATATGTTAGCCCGTTTCCCATTATCAAGATCATCAACCCTGTTTCCGTCCACCTCCAATTGCCTAAGCATCTCAGCCGGGTTTATCCTGTTTTTCATGTTAATCTCCTGAAACCTGCACATACTTCTCCGTTGAGGACTCCTCTTCCGCCTCCACCCGCCCCGCTTTTGATAGAAGGAGAGAAACATTTTGAGGTCCAGGAGATTTTGGACTCTCGTAAACGGAGGAATCGTATTCAGTACCTTGTGGCTTGGAAACACTTCCCCGCATCTCACACTGAATGGGTTGACAAATCCCGTGTTTGAGCTCCTCATCTGCTCCGCAATTTCTACTCTACTTACTCTGACAAGCCCTGATTTTGTATGGACTGCTAATTCTCCTTTTCCCCTTCCCCTTTCTCTCTTCTGTGTCTTGTTGTCTCGTCTGTTTTTCTGTGTTCTTTCGTTTCTGCAGGTGTGACCGCCCTTTTCTGGAGGGGGGCCGGATGTCAGCCTCTGCTTCGCTGCTGCTTCAGCTGCCATTGAAACGGGGAGGAGGGGCATGGTATTTGGGAGGGGAATCATTATGTGCTGGAGGAGTGTTATTAGAAGCTGTCCTGACCATCCTGACCATGTGGAGGAAGGGAGTTTCCCGCCAAGGCCAACTGTCCAGCATTCCAGCTTGATGATGTTTTTTGAAGATATCTCCCACTTGACAGTTGGGTGAATTATTATTGGACTATGGAATGGGGTGCCAAGGGGAGGGGATTGAATTATACATGATATCCATTGCTTTCGCGCCAATTTACCCAGACTCAGCTTTGCCTTGCTATTTATCATTTGTAATTAGTAAAAGTACACTTAATTCTAAGAATTGAGTTGAGTGGTTTCTTTCCTGATTATTAAATGAAGCAGCACCTGACAGTCTGATGATCAAATACTGGAAATCAAATGAATTTTTTATAACATTTGACCCTGGTGAAGCAGGATAATGAAATATGAGTATTATAACAATCAAATTAAACCTGATATAGAAAACAGCACCAATTCCAGAGCACACTGCAAGAGATGAAACCACTCCATTGCCTTTAATATCAAATTCTATCAATTACAATGGAGAATGCCTCCAATCTGGCCTATCCATTCTTGCTCTGTCATGTCAACATGGAAAGTGGTTTCCAGGGAGCAGCAACCTTTCCAATTATCACCCATCACGTTAATGCTTCAGATCCGAGAAGTGACAGCTTGCATATCTTCTTATCCCGAATGTCCAAACAGAAGGTCAATTTTGCAGATTATATAAACAGGAGGGTCTGTTGTTTTCAAGAAGTCCCTTATTAAAAATAAATATCCAGTAATTCTGCTGGCTGTGCACTCTGCATTAAATACAGTTTGAAGTTATGACAGCTGTTCTTATCAAAAGTGTGCACGTTCTCGCCTTGTGAAGCTAAGTTACATTTTATTCTTTAAAAGCCAGAATCACTTACTGATGGGCTTGCTTTCAGGTATTCAGTCCCATTGTCACTGGAAGGATTATACAGTGCAATCGGAGAATTTGGTCCCCTTTCTGAATAACTGCTAAACTTTCATTTGAATTCTACTTTTCTACCACAGTGGTTTTTAAAGAAGCTATTTCCAGTTTTTTCATTAGCTCATTAGACTATATCATTCATAGAAATTGGACAGAAATGTAAATATATGTTAATAAGTAATAGTCAATATTCTTCCACTAATTTGGAAGAAACATTCCTTACTCATGGTCACTCATGCCCTAATCACCTTCTGTCTTGACTATTGCAACATACTCTACATGGGGCTGCCCTTGAAAAGCATCAGGAAGCTCCAGTTGGTGCAAAATGCAGTGGACTGCAGGCTTTGTGCAGACCTCAGTGTCACCTCTCCTGCAGGAGTTGCATGGGTTACCGATTTGCTTCCAGGTGCAAGTCAAGGTACTGATTGTCACCTTTAAAGTCCTTCATGGCTTGAGACCAGGTTATTTGAGGGACTGTCTCTTGCCATTCACATCTACTCAACCCACTAGAGCAGGGAGGTAAGAAATGTGGTGGGTCCCATCCCCTAAGGAAATACTGTACATCTGGCAGGACCCAGAAGAAGGGCCTTCTCCATGGTGGCTCCCTCCTTCTGGAATATCATCCCTTCAGAAATTAGATGGGCCCTAACTCTGACACTCTTTTGGAAGGCTCTGAAAACCTGGTTCTGCCAGTGTGCTTGAGCAGGTTGGAGCCCATTAAATGGCTGGTATGAATGTGTGATGTTGTCAAGGTGGGGGTTATTTTATATTTTTTTTCTTATTATTTTAATTTTTTAAATATTGTGTTTTTATTTCCTGTAAATTACCTCGAGTTGTGTGAGTGAGTAAGCAGCAATATAAATTTTCCAAATAAATAAATTTCTACGCTGGAATAATTACTTTAGTTGCTTCAAGTTTAAAATTATATTTCCAGCAGAAGTCATGGTGAACAAATATTCTACAACACTCATTGGCAATCTTGGTGATGGTACAGTCAGGTGCTGACATCTACTGACCACCTATTGGCTAGTTGATTACAATTTTACACTACAACTCCTAGAATTCTCCAGCATCATGAGTATTTTGTAGGCTGGAGGGTACTGGGTCAGATAAAACTGGTATAACTCAATTGTCAGATAACATCTCTCCACCTATACAGATGTTCTCTTTTTTCTTGAACTGAATCCTTAACTACTTGTAAAGATATATACAAGTTTATATGTACAACTGTATCAGTGATGGGTTTCATTTTTTTTTTACTACTGGTTCTGTAGGCGTGGCTTATATAGTGGGTGTGGCTTGGCAGTCATGTGACCACATGGGAGTGGCTTGGGGGCTTGGCAGTCATGTGACTGGGTGGGAATGGCTTGGCAGTCATGTGACTGGGTGTGCATGGCCAATTTAGGTGTCCATTTTGCCAATTTAGCAGTACATTAAACAATACACAGCAGCCTCCTTTTCTATTCTCTTTAATACTGCATGAAGTTTTTGCTCTAGGTTTTTTTTTCCCTAGGGGTTGGCAATGCTTCGGGATTTCTGAGAATTTCTCCTCTGTGTTAGAGGCACCAAAATAACCAAGATGATATAAGGTCTCCTCCTGGAGCATAGGGTTGGACTAGATGACCTCTGAAGTCCCTTCCAGTCCTGGATTGCTGTGCTGTTTCAAAGCATCCTCTGAAACTGCATCTAGTGCCAGGTTTGTGGTCCTTCCTTCCTCTCCTTGTTCTCTCTCTCCCTCCCTCCTTCCTTCCTCTATCCATCCATCCACATCTCATTCACCTTCCATTACCAATTTCTCCCTTTCCTCCCTCACTCCTTCCGTCCTGCTTTCCTCCCTCCCTCCCTCTCTTCCTTCCTTCCTTCCTTCCTTCCTTCCTGTGAAGAACTCCAGAAGGTCTTTGGTAGAAGGAAGAAAAACCAGACATTTTGAAACTGAGAACATGCCCATTGATCATCTGGCATTCTTAGAGCTCCACTATTGATCAGCCTAGCTTGAGCAAGGATAGCTAGCCACACTTTCAATAAACTCTCAACTCAAGCTCCATGCAAGAGGTCTTCAAACTTGGCAACTTTAAGACTTGTGGACTTCAACTCCCAGAATTCTCCAGCCAGCAGAGTCCACAATTCTTAAAGTTGCCAAGTTTGCAGACTTCTGATTCATGCCCTTGGAGATCCCCAAATGGTGAGGATTTCTTTCTTTCTCCCATTTTTGCTCCCAGGGCCTGCAGGGAGGCTTGCTAGGCACCACCACACCTCATTTTGGCCTAGCAGGCCTCCCTGAAGCCTTCTGAGAGCCAAAATGGGTGCAGGGGGGGACCTCATGCCGTATTTTGGGCCTAGCAGGCTTCCCTGAAGCCCCATGGGAGCCAAAATGGGGTTTGTGGGAATCCTGGAAGAGGCAGGGGAAGGGAAGGATGTGAACCCGGTGGGCACTGGGGGTGCAGCAAGTTCTGGGGAGGAGGGGGCTAGCAAGACTTACCTGTAGGCAGGAGCTAAGTTGGGGTGCAGGGCAGCAGGGGAGGGTTTCAGGGGGTACACCCTGATATGCCCGTACCTGTTCGTCAAATTTAGCATGTCTTCCGGTACCTGTTCTTCCGGAGGCCGCATACTGGAATGCTCCCTCCCATGGTCTGCTCCCTTGCTCATTCCCCCTGCCCGCCCAGTCACCGCTTGCTTGCCCTGCCTGTCTGCACCAGGTTTGCCCCGCCAACAGCCGCCTCGTTACCAATAGGGGGTGTGAAATCCATGCAGAGGGGGGGAAATGCATGCATTCCCCACCCCCTCCATTGGAAATGAGGTGGCTATGAGAGAGAAGAGGGCATCACATGCCATGTGGGCTTGTGCAGCAGCTGAAAAAGGAACAGGAGGCGAGGATTCGGCTCTGCACAAGCCCACGGGTGTGCACTGCCCTCTTCTCTCTGACAGCCGCCTGGTTAAAAAGCTATCCCCCGTGGCATTTTCCCTGGGGGGCTCCGCAGAACATCCCAAGACCGATGACACCACATCTGCCCACTTAGGGGACAGGTCCCCTTCAGAAGGTCCCCCTTGCATTCCCCATCTTCCGGCTGTGGCCTCATGCTGTGGAAAACATAGGCGTGTGCACACCCTGCACAATTACAACCCCAGAGAGGGAAGCCTCTGCAGAAGCCCAGGCGAGTGAGAACAAGTTCCCGCCGTTACAAAGGCTCCAGGATGAGGGACGGAATCTTCGCCGCAGGACAGTAAAGCCCCGTTCACCAGAGGAAGCAGGACCAAAGCCCCTCTCCCAACTGGCCCTTCCTCCCTCTGAGGGCGAGGGACCGGCTGCTCCACTGCCTCTGGCTTCCCTCCAAGAGTCTCCGAAGTTGTAATTGTGCGGGGTGTTCACGTGCGCCTATGTTTTCCACAGTGTTGAGCCGCGGCGAGGCTCTGCACGGCCAGCAATGACTCCAGAGCCCATCCATGGGGGGGGGGTAGGATCCCCCTCCCATTCCTTGTCTTTCCAGATAGTGGTAAAATATTCATTTTATTTATTTTAATATTTATTAATATTTATTAATATTTAATTAATATTTATTAATATCTATTAATATTTAATTAATATTTAATTAATATTTAATTAATATTTAATTAATATTTAATTAATATTTAATTAATATTTAATTAATATTTAATTAATATTTAATATTCATTTTAAAAATAGGAAAGCTAAGATCATTCACAATGTTATAGATCACAGAATGTTGTGGAAAATACAGATAAAAGACTAATAAAGAATCAGAATAATTTAATACCTGACAAAATTTCTATCTGTGCAATATGAATTGTGGGGGGAATTAAAGGTAGCTCCCTAATTTCAGAAAAAGTATTTGAATGCTATTTGTATATTCTGAGGATGTTTTATGGAAACTGACTAGGAGAAAAAAACAAACTTCGATCCACACAGAAGAAGGGTTATTATGTACATTAGTACGGGAAAACATTCAAAAGAATTTAGACTTCCAAACCTTTTCAGTTTTACTCATCTGAAAGGGCCCTTGCAAACAAACACGAATTATATGCAAGATTGTGCAAGCCTAACTTCCGGACACAAAGGCAGCAAGGTGAATCACCCTGCTCAATTATCTACCTACTAGTGGAACTCCACTTTTGGTGGAAAAAAACAAATCTTGGATCTATCTGAGGCAGAGGGAAAGAAGATAGGGGAATATTCAGCAAAATATTGAATGTGGGGAAAGGGATAAATTTTTCCATCTAGTATTATAACTCAAATGTGTTCCAGAAGATCCTTTTAAAGAGGATTTTGCCAAACTTGGAGAAGAGAAAAGTTATTCTGCAAGGCCATGAAGAGAGTTAGGTGGGAGTTCTTGATTGGGAAATTGAACAAATAGGATTTTCCCTATATTTCCTATATTTTCCTATATTCTTCCTGTATTCCTGGTACGCTTCTGTAGTCTTTCCCAATTTGGAATTCTCCATCTGTTTTGTCATGTGTATATTTCAGAATTCTTCCCAGCCAAGAGTTAACAAATTAGCATGTTTATTCTTTTGATATTCAGTAATTCTGTCAGACATTTGAATTCAACCATCAAAATCGATGTCAATCATTTAGTTTATATCCACCAATTCTTTCACACAATTGCCATAATTAATAAAGTCCATTGGTATGAAGGATACAAAATGTGCTTGGTCATTCAGTGTCACTGCCCCTTCATTTAATAACCAAGAAAGAAACCACTCAACTATAGCAATAGCAGTAGACTTATATACCGCTTCATAGGGCTTTCAGCCCTCTCTAAGCGGTTTACAGAGAGTCAGCATATTGCCCCCAACAATCTGGGTCCTCATTTTACCCACCTCGGAAGGATGGAAGGCTGAGTCAACCCTGAGCCAGTGAGATTTGAACCGCTGAACTGCTGATCTAGCAGTAGCCTGCAGTGCTGCATTTAACCACTGCGCCACCTTGGCTCATGTTTCAGAATTAAGTGTACTTTTACTGATTATAAACGATGAGAAGCAAAGCAAAGCTGAATCTGAGAAAAGAGTGCGAAAACAATAGATATCAATACATGATTCATTCCCCTCCCCTTGGTACCCCAGTCCATAGTCCAATCATATTTCACCCAACTGTCAGGTGGGAGACATCTTCAAAAATGATCATCAGGTTGGAATGCTGGACAGTTGGCCTTGGCGAGAAACTCCCCTCCTTCCACATGCGCAAACAGATGGTGTGAACAACCCCCAATAAACAGTCCTCCAGCACAGAATGATTCTCTTCCCAAATACCATGCCCTCCCTTCCCATTTCAATGGCAGCCGAAAAGCAAGCAGCAAAGCAGAGGCTGACATTCAGACATTTAATGTCTTTTAAGTTATTTAGTAGCCAGTGGTTTTCCCCTTTTATAATGACTGTAATAGCAATAGCACTTAGACTTATATACCACTTCACAATGCAAGTTGCGAAAGGTTGCCATAGCATGTCAGAAATGGAAGGAAATGGAAACTAGATAGGAACTCTCTTTTTCGGTCCATGATGTATTATGGAGGTATTGAATTTGGCAGCTGCCATTACAGGTAATCCTCAACTTATGACCACAATTGAACCCAAAATTTATGGTGCTAACAAGACAGTTGCTAAGTGAATTTTGCCTCATTTTATGATCTTTCTTGCCACAGTTGATAAGTGAATCACTGCAGTTATAAAGTTATTGACATAGTTATTAAATGAATCAGGCTTTGCTGTCGCAAGGTTGGAAAAAGCTGATCACATGACTCCAGGACATTGCAACCATCATAAATATGAGTCACTTGCTAAGTGTCTGAATTTTGATCACATGACCATGGAGATTCTGCAACAGTCATGTGAAAAATAGTCATGTCATTTTTTCAGTGCTGTTGTAACTTATACATTGTAAATGAATGGTTGTAAGTTGAGGACTACCTGCATAAGGAGAAAAAAAAAATCAACCTTCAGTTTGGATAGTCTGCTTTGACTAAAATTTAGGTGGCAGAAGGGGAAATATAAAATCTCATAGATGAAGAAAAGTGTCCTAATCTATACAAGTCATGAGCCCCAAAATGGAATCTTTCCAGTTGCTTTCTTTGGAGTGGATTCTCCAGAGCATACCTGGAGGATTGGCAAAACCAAAAATCAAACAAAAACAACTCTTTAACATGTCTAATAGCCCCCTAAATCGCTACCTGAGCTTGGGACGACGAGCACTTTAAAAAAAAAAATGTTTTGTTTAACCTCTCCGGTTGCTTGCCGGCTGCTATTGGTGGGCATTTTCCGAAAGGGAGGGTTCTATCTGGAAGGAGCGGCTGGGGATGCTACCCCCAGTCACATGATGGAAATTTCCACTCTTTGACTCTTTGTCAAAAGGAGGAACGAAAAGAAAGAAGGGCGAGGTGGAAGGTGCCTGTCCACACTTCCTTCCCCGGAGCAGTAGGAACTTCTGGTCCGAAGGGTCTCCGGTAACCATACGCGCCTGACAATATCTCGGCACGTATCCGGAAAGCTCTCCCGAAGGGGTACTTGAAGCTCACCCCCAAAGCCACTGCCTTTTGCCACCAGAATTCCAGGTAGGAAAAGCGATCTTCTCGAGCGGCAAGTATTCCCCTCCGGCGTATCGGGCCACCTGCAGCTGCGCGTCATTGGGAGAACACCGCGCTGGCTTTTCCTTTTCAAACCGTCCCGCCAGGGAGGGTGGCTGAGGCGGATGGCAGCTACGTCGAGAGCAAACGGGAGGAGGTGGTGACGCGCGGGAGAGGAAAAGGTGCCTCGGATACATCTAGCTTCTTCACTGCCCCTACTCTATCACACACACGCCTCTGGCTGCACGCCGTCGGAGCGATCCTTCCGAGCTTTCGTTCCGGCGAAGCGTTGCAGCCGATCTGTAAAGGCAGACCGGGCGGGTGGAAAGAAAGTGGGGGGACATTGAAATGGGGTGGAGGGACACAATATAGTGAGAGAGGGGCAAAGTGAGAACAACGTGCAGTAAGGCCAATGCTAGGAACGACGCCATGGTGACGGGTAACTCGGGGCTGATTTGTATCAAGAAAAGAAATTCTGAAGATTTATGATTAAACGCGCCTATTTATACATAGTGCATTTAACAGCTCTGCTGGATACAGTCCCTTGCAGCTCCCACTAATTCTAGAAAACTTCCTTCAGATCTCGCTCGTGGCTTAAGTGTAAGCAACGGGCGAGCAATCTCAAACTGGTTGCAGCCGATCCGCAGGAAAATAAACCCGCACTGCTTTTTAATTCCCTCCCCCGAAGCGAGAAGACCCCAAAGTAGGGGCCAATCTGCAGGCGTGACTGAGTCAGTTCGCCGTCGTCAAGCTGCTGCCTTTCAGGCGTGCTTGGACACCAAGCCTCAGAATATCCACGGCTGGATATTCTGCGAGACGAACACATCTGCAAAGTACCCGCTTATGAGGAGGGGTCGCCGAAAAGTTCCAGGAACGGCGGATACGTCGCGGGCGCCACAGCGCTTCAAGCCAGACTGGGGCGAACGGTTCGGTATTAAGGAACACCTTGGCTCGTGGCGGCGACTGGGCAGGCCAGCGGGCTTCCCTCGCCTCTTCCTTGTTTCCGCCAGGAAAGGGCTCTCGGGCTGACTGGGCAGAGGATAGCTGTCAGAAGTACCTTCTTCGGCGCAGGGCTACAAGGGGTGTGTCGATGTGTTCCGCCTTGAGACTGCGATGGGGTCGGGCGCGAGGAACGCTGGAGTCTGTTGGAGGAGTGGGGATCTCCTCACGAGCTCCGCCGACCCCGTTGCCTGAGAGAGCTTCTCCCTTTAGGGAGCAATGTGTCTTCTGCCCCTTACCATCATTGGTGGCCATTCTTGGATTCAATATAGATGGGTTGCTCCTCAGCCTGAGGAAGGATGGCTGGAAGACAAGGCATTAAGTCTTAAACCTTGAGTTGCCATGACCTTCAAATGTGAATAAATACTGTAGATTTGTGTACAACCCCCCCCCCCCCAATGTTTTCCTTGGTGTCTGAATTGGGAAAATATAGTAGCTTTTAATAGGAAGGATGAGCTTGCTTACTTCTGCATAGTTCTTATAATCTAACTTTTATTTTTGAGACATCTATAACTTCCTCACTTGTTTTGGCATTATCTTTGTTCTTTATAGCTGGAATTCCTATAAATCCTAACTGCTATCCTTCTCATTAGGCTGAGCAGAACTGGGTTCTGAGAGCAGTCTAGGTTTGCAAAAGCTAACTGTGAGCCTTGTGCATGGAAAGTAGGAACTTGCTGTGAACTTTGGACAATCGTCCAAACTGTCCATTTGCCCAGGAATGAGGAAACAAGTTCTAGAAGTGATCCTGCTTTGTGAGAGCAAGACATCCCCAATTGTAATCTTTTCAAATTTCCTTGTGTCCCCAGATGTGGTCATGATAGACAATCCAAGAATACATGGCCAAGACATTATTCTATAGAATATAACAACACTCCAATAACAGGGAATTATTTCTTAATGTTCTACCTTTCAAGAGAATTCAATGAGTCTAATTGTATGGTTTTATTCAAGACAGTGGGATGCACTCAACTTGAATATTAAAATTATTTATGAATTGTGATAGTTGGACATCATGTCTTGATCTTTCCTTTTAGTTGTCTTAAAAACATCCACACACCTGCAAGTTATTTGTCTAACACCCAGTAAATAACAGCTTTGTAGATTTTAGATTTCTTCAATGTAGTTGCAAGTCCATCTCAGAGAAACATTGTTATGGAGGCAGTGCTGTTCACCTTGTCACACAGTTTGTCTCACTGAAGCTATGATAATTTCCAGCTCTTCCAGTAGTTCACTAGAAATGCCAGGAGTTGTGCAGATGTGCAGCAAATACACAGAGTCCTAGGTAAGGTCAGAGTGAAATAAAGTGTGTAATCACATTGCTTTGTGGAGCAGTTTTAAAGGAGAGCTTTGATCTTTAGAACTGGGGATCAAGTTGCTTCATGGAATAGCTTCAAAGAGGCATCACTGAAACTTTGTCCAGTTGCATTTTGGATCTGTATCCAAACAATACATTCCAAGGCTAAGCCTAAACACCATTAGTCGTAGCCCTATTAATATTCCAAGAACAAACTGCTGAGGACCAAAGTATTTCCCACTATTTAGTCTCGCCTTTGTTGATCTCCCTTTCTGTCATAGAATTGCAAAAATAAAGGGTTCATGAAAAGTATATTAAACTGACTTTTCATGATTCTGTGACTAATAGTGATGGTATATGTTTAAATTATGGGTGGTTAATACTTTAGTTTCCTGTACTAGAATAAAATCCTTCATTGTTGCATATATATAGCTATTTGACAATTAGAATATTTGTAGGATGAGGTACAGATTTTCTAATCTATAATTCTGCAGTAATTCTGTTATTTGACAGAACTAACATAGAAATCCCAATGTTTTCATTTTAGATGACAAACTTGCCATTTTGAGGATATGTGAGCACTCTGACAAAATGGTTGCTAGGTAAACATACCCAAGCTACCAAGTGGGATAGAACCAGTTACAAAGCACCAATTACCAAAATGCTACTGCCACTCTCTCCCTACTACACCTTATTCCTTTTGTGCTTTTTCTGGGCAATTGGCTATGCCTATGAAAAAAAAACAAAAACTGGAACAGCTACTCATCAAATGTATGATGTCTACCTCTAAACAATCCCGATAAAATTGGAGAAAAAATATTTTAAAAATCTTAATAAAATAATAATGAAATTTATTTGTCAGGCGAAGAAAGCAAGAATCAATTTTAAAATGTTACAAGACAAGAACTAGAGGAGGGTTTGGACTACCAAATTGGGAATTATATTATCAGGTGCGATTTCTCCGCGGGTCGCCCGTGAAGCCAATGATGAAAGAAGACTCGGAGGTAGGTCTCTCTCGGGATGGGCCGACACGGAATAGAATCCAGAGGCCTCTTTTATTGAGCATACACAAGGAAAGGGTGGATTCACATGGTCTATGTGGACCAATCATGGTTGTACAAGTCTATGGTATATGGTAACTCATTTACTTCCATGTAGACCTAAAGAATGCCCATAGTCAATAAATCTTTTACCAGCATGCAAACTTCTAATCCTTAATTAAAGTTTGAGAGTTAATCAGTTGTAACCCCTGATTTAATCAACGCTTATAATTAAGAGTCTGTGATTAAACAGTTTGTTTTAAACAGTTTGCTTTACTGATAGAGGTAAACAGTTTGTTTTACTGATCTAATTAATGCTATGGTTAATCATTACTGCTGTTGTATACGTGTTCCGGCACAGCTATGCATTGCAACATCTCCTCCTTTGTTTTAAATTTTGAGGAGTCAGAAAGGAGTATGTCTTCCTCTGGTCCTTCATCAGAGAAGGCCGTTAGCAGGGCTTTGTGTTGCGAGTCAAAGGTTGCTGTGTTAATGTTTTTGCTCTGTGTCATACTTTCTACTGTGGACTGAATGATGCTTCGGAGCACTGGGATTAAGCAGGGCAAAAGGAGAAACCCTAGGAGCGCTATGCCTGCCATGAAGGCGGCTTGTTTCCAATTGCGAAAAATTCCTCCCAGGAAGCCTGCATCATCCATTAATCCTGTCCATTTTTGCATGGGTACGTGTACCAATTTCCGCAAGTCTGCGGTGAGATCGGCCACTACCTTGCCAGTTTCATCAATTTGAAGTCAGCAATTTGTCAGATTAAATTTCCCACATACTCCCCTTCCTTTTGTTTTTTCTTCAAAACATGTGAGTGGAATGCACGTTTTGACAAAAGATTAAAATTGGTCAGATCAGGGAGATTTAATTTTTCTGATGAAGAAGCATTGAGAGAAACACTAGAAGGATCTCTTCAGTGGCTCCCAGATAGCTTTCAACCATGAAGGTCTAGCTACCGGGGCACAAATTTCTGGAAAGAAATTTACAGTATCCAATTTTCCATGCCAATTAGTATCAGATATCACCTTATATGAGCTTTCAGACAGGTTTTCTTGAACCTGCCCTGGCTCTTATTTTAGTGAGGCCAAATTGAGTTTAGCTAATGTGCAATCCAGGTTTTTGTGCCTGGGGCAAAAATCAACCTAGGAAAAACTGTGTGTGGAGGAGATAGTTTCAATCTAATTCTGAATAGGCTCTTCTCTCTCTCCCTCTTTTTTCTTGGTGTGTGTGTGTGTGTGTGTGTGTGTGTGTGTGTAGCTGCTTCTACAATACAGAAAATACAGACATTTTGGACAAACTTTCCCTCCTATCAGACATAAATCCAAGATGTTCAAAATTGTTGTGCTAGTCATTCACAAATACAATTCTTACATGAATACATGAAACTGATTACAATATAAATGAGACAAGAAAGAAATCTTACAATGAATTTCTGTGAAGGAAGCAAAGAAATAAAACTTTAGGATCAATTTTCACCCTCCCCCATAGTCTTTACAGCTGTCTTCTGGGGATAGAAGAAAATCGGTCTTTACTTCTCCATCTCAGGGTCCATTCTTTCATATCTGCTGGATGGCATTAGGCTTAGCTTGCTGATAAGAGTGGTCAGTCAGGCTTGGTAGAGTCTGTCCCAGGCTTGGGTAAGTTTTTTTTCTTTCCTCATGTCAGGTTTTATCAGGATGCAATCACCAGCAGCCAATTCAAATGTTAATGTTTAAGCTAGCAGTCCTTTGTTTCTGAGGTGAAGAAAAAGAGAGGCCAAGTATACAGTTCTTTACAGACATATCTTTAGTCCCATGTTGTGGAATCTCACCCATTCTGTCCAAATGTGGAAATCCAAACATTATTCCAGAAGGCAGACAATGTAAATGATGTAAATTTCATGGAACAGGACATTCCCACTGCTTCTATGATTGAAACACTTTTGCAGTAAGATGAGTAAATTTTCAAAAGAGACAACAACTTGTGTTGCAAACAAACAAATAAAATATCATAGGGTAGAGCTCCTTGACTCACAAGCTTTTAAAAATGCACTCAGGTGTAGAAGAGAAAGGAAAGAAAAATAGCTTTTTGTTAAAAAAATGCAATTAAAAAAAGAGGTACTTTGAGTCAACGCTCCAAAATATTAGATTCCATTCAGATGGAAGCAATTTCTCATCAAGTATGTTAAAACATTTACAAATGTAAGCAAAATATCTCAAAATCATTTCTTTTTATAGGTTTAATTAAGCATTTTAAACCTCAAAAATTTCCAGAAGGAAAAGAGAAAAAATCAAAATTGCATTCACAGCAGAAAAGGAAATGTAACTTTTATAGATGAAAAGATAACAGTGAAAGGTAAAGGTGAAGGAGCAAGTCACCCATTTACTCCAAATTTCTCAGAAGAGAGAGGAAATACAAATTGGTTAAAATGAGCAGAAAAACTTCAGCCCTTCTTCAATGACCCAAAAAGAATGAGGGAAAGAAGGGGGGGGAATGCACAGAGGCATTCACAGGTATCTCTGGGGGCATTTCATACACACATTCACTGTAAAAATGAGCAGACACACACTCTCCCCATTTCTCCTGCTTCCCTCCAAAGAATGACCCAGAGGGAAAAAGGGGGGGAGATTCACGCAGGCAATCGCAGGTCTTTGGATCTCTTCAGTTATCACTTTCTGGGGCATTGGGGACATATACATTCATACTGCAATCAGAGCTCATGCTTGCTCATGCCAACCAACCATTATAACTATTTCAGGAAGCTTTTTCACAAGCCACCAAGCTTCATTTTATTTATTAGAGGATCTCACCCTCCCTTCAGGTTTGGAAATGATAACACATAGGCATACACACACATACCATTAAACAACCTTGCAACTTACTGTTCCTTTATATGAAAGGAATTAAAGTACATTCATACCAACTTTTACCATCGACATACATTTGCACTGCAATCAGACTGCTTGTGTAGATTAATTTCACATACAAAAATCCCACTTCATTCTTCTTCATGCAAAGCAATTATTACAATTATTTCAGGGAGCTGTACATAAGCCAATGAGCTCCATTTTCTATTATTAAGGAATCTCAACTTCCCTCCAGGTCTGAAAATGATTACAAACACACATGCACACATACCATGAAACAACACTTTCAGGCCTGGGGAAGGTCCTGTCACTTTAAATCTTCAAATTTTCTTACCTTGGGGAACTTGTGGCTCATTCTCCAAGCAGTAGGGAAACTCAGAGAGCAGCTTAAATCCTAACTACTCTCCCCTCCCCCACAGCTTCAAGCCCAAGCTTATTTATTTATTTAGCTAGCTGATCAAACATATCACCATCAATTCAATTCAATTCTACATGTTATTAGATGCACACCTAAGAATTTTTTTTAACAGACATTACATCAAAGTAATCAAGTCCAATTACCTAGGTCTTCCCATTCAGTCAGGCCTTACCTCGTTACCTGCTAAATTTCTTACTTTTGCTCGAAGTTATGCCCATTCTATCTCCTTAAGCACTAGATTGTTAATATCTGTCTCTCCCTGGGATGTTCCGTTTCTATTTTGATCTCCCAGCAGCGCTGGCATATTTTTAAAGGTCAAGATTTATAGAGACAATGTATAGAGATGTTTGTCCACATTGTTTGCATTGGCCAGGGTTCCAGGTTGGTCCTCCAGCTGAGCGCTGGCATAGTTTTAAAGATCCAAACTCTTAGCTCTCCCAGCAGAGCACTGGCATAGTTTTAAAGAGCAAGATATATAGATATTTTATTAACACATCATTTGCATCTGGGTGGGGCTCGAGCTCTACTTTTCTTTTAAAAGACAACTATTAACAGCTTTCTAACATATCCCTGTGGACTCCTTAATCGCTTTGGGGAAGAAACTCAGGTAGAACTTCTCTTCAGTTCATCTGATGGTGGCCAGAAAATCAGCAAATTTGTTATAAAATCTAAATGAAAACTGTCTTCTAGAGGCCAGGTTTCGAGTAGATTGGCCAGATAGATGTGCAGAGGGTTTTACTCAGGTTGAAGGCAAACCTTTAGTAGGAATTTCCTTCATCTTATACATGCACACACAAGGCAACACTCTCCTCCTCCCCCAAAAGAAAAAAATCTTTACTCACCTGAAGAGTAAATCTTCCAGGCCTGAAAAACATGAAAACAAGGTTCCCTCCCCCACAGAAAAGGCATTGTTGGGGGATTAAGGGTAAGGGAGGGGCTTGGGGAGGGTAGAAAGCTTGCAGGCAGAGTTAAAAAAAAGGTAAAATCATCAGTTACTAAACAGATAAACTGGTAACATTATGGGGATATCACAGATGCAAAATGGGGTCTGGATTCACATGCTTCAGGAAAGAAATAAACAGGTAAAATCATTTAAACACACAACAGAAGCAAGGATGAAACTTTTCCTGTAAATGAACTTAAAACATTTCCTAGGTTGTTACTTTAAGGCAAAGGGAAGGAAGGAAGGAAAAAAAACACTTCTCTGTACTCTTTTTTTTGGGGGGGGGGAACAAACTGAGCGAAGGCAATTTCTGCCAGTTTACTCTTTTCTTTCTTTGAACACTTTAAAATCCCTGTCTTTTGGATTGAAGACATCTTAGTTACAATTACCTTGAGGGTGCACAAAGACTTAGGCACACATTTACACAAGAACAAGGAGAAAATAAGAAGGGAAAAAACAGAACTCTCAGGTTTTCACATCCTACATTCCCAGCAGAAATCTGTTAAATTAGGGAAGGCACAAATCTTAACAAACAAACCAAGTGGTTACATAGAAGACAAAGAGACAAACAGACAAGAGAAAAAAGAAACCTCAACATTTTTCCCTTTTCTTTTAAGTACCTTTATGTAGTAACATCTTTTTTTGAGGGGATGGGGAGAACGTTCCCATGGTTTTTTAAGGTTAATATTGAGGATTTGGCCAATTCTCTAAGTTCGAAAAGGTGTGCAACCTGAGGCTTAGAGAATTCTGCCCCCATAACTCACGATTCTGGGAGGATGCTCCATCTGCGACGACCGGTCCTGTTATGCAAGAGGCGTTCCTTCGCCGGTAAGCAATGGGGGTGCCAAATGGGACGGATGAAGCGACGTGCTTGATCAGCAAGATCACGTCCTTCGAGAAACCCGACCTCATACTCACGAAATGGGAGGGTGCTCCGTTTGCTGACAGCCGGCCCTGAGTGGGAGGCTTTTCCTAGCCTGGGGGTGATATGAGGTGGGCGACACGGATCATCACGTCGGGGTCACCAGATGCAATTTCTCCGCGGGTCGCCCATGAAGCCAATGATGAAAGAAGACTCGGAGGCAGGTCTCTCTCGGGATGGGCCGACACGGAATAGAATCCGGAGGCCTCTTTTATTGAGCATACACAAGGAAAGGGTGGATTCACATGGTCTATGTGGACCAATCATGGTTGTACAAGTCTATGGTATATGGTAACTCATTTACTTCCATGTAGACCTAAAGAATGCTCATAGTCAATAAATCTTTTACCAGCATGCAAACTTCTAATCCTTAATTAAAGTTTGAGAGTTAATCAGTTGTAACCCCTGATTTAATCAACGCTTATAATTAAGAGTCTGTGATTAAACAGTTTGTTTTAAACAGTTTGCTTTACTGATAGAGGTAAACAGTTTGTTTTACTGATCTAATTAATGCTATGGTTAATCATTACTGCTGTTGTATACGTGTTCCGGCACAGCTATGCATTGCAACAATCAGGCAGCAGTGTTAACATGGATGAAAGAATGGACTGTATTGAAAAATACAAGATTACTGACACTGGAGGGACATAACTTGCAATTGGGATGGCATGCTTTTTATGGTATGGGAAAAACAAGATGCATAGTTATTCTCCATAGTGAGGAAGGAGGAGTATCCAGATTGGGCTGACCTTGTCCTCTCATTGATTGGATTGAGTCAGATAAGCTCTTTGGGCTCCGCCCCATGGCCACCAGGAAGACCCCAGTTATTGACTCAATCCACTCACTGGAAGGTGTACCATTCTGGATCTCCAGTAATTTACAAAGGATTAAGGAAAATAAGCTTGGACCCGGCGAATCTTGCCTCCCTGCATCGCGCACAGCCTCCTCCTGCAAGGACTGGACTGCCACAAGCCCCATGGAGCGGCACGCTGCCCTGGCCACTGAGTGAGACCAGAGTCACTCAGTAAGGACCTTTGCCGGGCAAGCAGGAGGAGAGGACACAAGCCCTGCCGCAAAGGCTTCTCAGGCACAGGAGTGCTTCCCCGCTCCCCTCAGGGGTTGAGCCACAAACCGCGGCTTGTTAAAATGCCCCGGAGGGCCTCCCCTGGCAGCGATCACCAGAGAACAAGGTGAGACCGGAGAGACTCAGAAAGAGCTGCGGAAGGCAGGAGGAGGCAAGAGAGAGAGCCTCCAGTGGCAGCTGAAGCCGCATGGCAGCCTGCAAAGGGACAAGCCATTTCCATGTGCTCCAGCAAAGAGGAGCTTTTTGAATTTGGAGCCGGGGGGCCATTTTGAAACCAATGGTCCAAGATGATTGGAACTTGTCTAGGGTAGACAGGTGCTCACTTACCATTTTCTTCCCTATCTAAACTTGGGTTCCTAATCTGACTTTTGTGGTGCTGTTTTTGACAGGTTGGACTGTTTTATCCCTTTGTGTAAAGACAGATGCCAAACATGAGTTAAATAGTTCTGCTTTCCCCCTGCTGCTTGTCACCTTCTGGCCACTTTCTCCCAGCAATGGACCAATTGTTTCCTTAACCTTTTTCTTGTTTTTAACATGTTGGAAGATGCCTTTTTTGTATTTTTTTACCTTTGTGGCAGGCCTTTCCTTATTGTGAGCCTTAGCTTCCCTCACTTCATCTTTACACGCACTATAGTGGCTGACCAGTGAACTGCGTCTGCGTTTACATTCAGAATATTTCTGAGCTAATCCTAGTCATAGAATCATAGCACCCTTCTAGCCAGGGAAAAAGGATCAGACAGGCCGGTCCACATGCCAGAACCCACCACAAACTCAGAATGGGATGTCCAACTATGAGAAATCGCAGAAGCACCTCAGATAGTCTATGATCTTAGACAGCATTCGCTGAGGGCAGAACATATATCAGGGGTGGAGAACATCAGAGCTGACTGGCTCAGCTGGACCGAGGTGGACAATTCAGAGTGGAAGCTGCAGCCAGCAATCTTTGAGGAGCTGGCAGAATGCTTCAGACGCCCGGAGGTTGACTTATTCGCCACTCCCCCCAACGCTCAGCTCCCGAGGTTCTTCTCCAGGTACCAGACACAGGGGGCAGAAGGGGCAGATGCTCTGCGAAGCCCCTGGCCCAGGGGTCTTCTGTATACCTTTCCACCCTTACCCCTGATTCCCAGGGTCATATGGAAAATCCTTCAGGAGGGGGCGGAAGTAGTTCTGTTGGCCCCTCACTGGCCCCGGAGGCCGTGGTTTGCAGATCTCCAATCGCTTTCAGTGGAGAAGCCCTGGAGAATCCCCCAGGAGAGGATATCCCTCAGCCATGGGTTGCTGGAGCACCCAGACCTTCAATGGCTCCAGTTGACCACTTGGCGCTTGAGCGGAGCATCCTGAGGAAAGACCTCTTCTCCCCCAGGATGATACAGTCTATCCAGGCCTCCCGCACACCCTCCAGGGAGCACATCTATGGCTCCATGTGGCGGGCCTTTGCCTCATGGTGTAACTCCCGGGGGTACAATCCTATCCAGGCCACGGTGCCACAGGTTCTGTACTTCCTCCAGGCAGGCCTGGACAGAGGGTTAGCTCCTAACATGATTAGGAGACAGGTTTCAGCCATCTCGTCAGTTCTCTTGTGTGGCAGGAACCAGAGTTTGACTCACCATCCTATGGTCAGGCAATTCCTCAAGGGGGCTTCCAATCTCAAACTGCCCATGGTACACAGGTACCCTTCCTGGGACTTACACAGGGTATTGGACGCTCTAACAGGTGCTCCGTTTAAGCCTTTATGAACAGTTTCCCTTAAGTTCCTGACTTTTAAGGTGGCTTTCCTGGTGGCCATCACCTCCACCAGGCAGATATCCGAGCTGCAAGCTCTGTCCACCAGGGAGGATCTCTGCATCTTCCACCAAGACAGGGTGGTGTTACGACTGGATCCGTCCTTCATCCCCAAGCTGTGCTCCTGTTTCCATCGAGCCCAGGAATTAATTTTGCCCAACTTTTGTCCAGACCCTTCTCACCCATTGGAGAAGAAATGGCACACTCTGGACATAAGGAGGGCTCTGAGAATCTACCTCAGGAGAACCAGGCCAAGCAGGAAATCCGAAGCCCTGTTTGTCTCCTTCCAACCAGGGTCCCTGGGTAACAAGGTAACTGCCATTACAATAGGCAGGTGGCTGCGAACCTGCATTGCCACTGCTTACCAATCACAGGGCCTACATACACCAATTGCAAATACAATCTAAATATGAAAAAGATGCTAAGTTATATGGTTTTTATATGGAATTGACAGAATTGGATAACATTAACAGGAACAGAAGAGAAGGCAATAAAAAATTGTATAGTTATTTACTGTGGATTAAATTAGAAGAACAAGTAAAAGAAACAATGATAGCATGGGCAAAGAACTTTGGGCATACAATAGAATTAGATAAGTGGCAGCAATTGTGGAATAGAAATTATAAACTAACAATGTCAACTGCATACAAGGAGAATTTGTATAAAATGTTTATAGATGGCATATGTCACCCGAAAGATTGGCAAAAATGTTTAAAGACAAATCAACTAAATGTTGGAAATGTCACCAGACACTTAGGTCGTATTATCATGTGGTGGACATGTGAAGAAGCAAAAAAATACTGGGCAAAAATCCCAGTATTTGTGGTTGGAGAAGATGATGCAGCAACATATTGATCTAAAATCGGATTGGATTTTCTTGTTGGGTATCTTATCAGAAAAATATAGTAAAGAAAATGTGTATTTGATTATTCATGTAATAACTGCAGCTAGAATTGTATTTGCACAAAATTGGAAGGGTGAAGAGATCCCCACAGACGAAAATGTGATTAAAAAATATTAGAATGTGCAGAAATGAATAGATTAACACTTGCAATAAAGGAAGTGTTTTTTTCCACTTTACAGGGCTAATTCTGTAGGGAAGGCAGGAAGGAAACATTCTGGTGTTGTTTCTAGCCTCATCTTCATTATCCTGCTAACAGAAACTGCCTCTCCAGTTAACCCTTATTCCATTGTAACAGCTAAAGCGAAATGCCCATCGATGTGAGTGACGTTGAGTTGGCCATGCCCACCCACTCTCTTGACCATTGAGCCACACCTACCCAGCTGGTCATTAGGGCAGAGAACCGGTTGTTAAATTATTTGAATCCCACCACTGACTTAGACTTATATACTGCTTCGTAGTTCTTTATAGCCCTCTCGAAGCAATTTACAGAGTTGGCATATTGCCCACAAGAATCTGGGTCCTTTTACCGACCTCAGAAGGATGGAAGGCTGAGACAACCATGAGCCAGTCAGAATCGAACTCCTGGCAGTGAGCAATGAGTTAGCCTGCAATACTGCATTCTAACCTCTGTGCCACCATGGCTCATCAAATATAGTACCAACAGTAAATAGGCACCTTGTGAACAATCCCCAAACATCTGTAGTATCACTTGGATTGGTCTTGACATACGCATGCCACTTTTTCCTAACAGTGTTGCCCAAAACACAGCTCTTTGTTTTGTTTTTATTTTCAATTCAGGGATTTCCTAATGAGGCCCATTTAACCAGATATAATCCTATTAGGCTTCTAAGCCCAGAAGATAGATGGGTGCTGAAACATTTTTTTTCTGAAACAGACCTAGAATGGCAGTGGGAACTGGCTATAAATTGTAATTTTCTTGAAGCAATGTATGATAGATTATGGATTGAATGGCAATGTGAAAGTGATAGAGGTACCTCAAACATTCAGGCATGTTTCTTCAGAAGGTTCACTGTTTCTTAGAAGCAGCATGACAACTATGTGATGCAAAGGTTGCCATGGTGAGTTCACATCCTTTATTTAATGCTGTACTAAGTAAACAGCCACTTAAGTCAGTGCTGTTATTCACTAAAACTGCCAGCATTCCTGTCACCATTTCATTGCCTGTCTTCTTTTCTCAGAAGCATGGCTCTGGGAAGGTCCAAGCAAAGGTATGAGGGTTGTAATAATAGGAAATAAGCAAAGCAAAATGTTCTTAGGTGACATTATTTTAGAGATGTAATTCCTATGCAACAGTGTTTGCATCTTGTATTGGATGGCAACAGGTTCTCCAGTGGAACCAATTCACTCAATACTGTTCATAGCCTCAGTCTTATTTCAAGCCAATTTTGAAACTGTGGTCTATGGCCCAATAAACCAGTTATAATTTCATGTGTCTCTACTTACAGTATATACATTTTTGAAATTTGGTTCAAGTGTTTCAGGCCCTTTTTCATTTTTATATGTGAATGTCTTTCATCCTCCTTCCCCATTCCAAACAATATTAGGGAGGAGGGGCCACAAAAATCAAGGGAACATTCAGAAAGCCCAATTCTCCTATTTAGAATTGTTATAGGTCCACACTATATACGTGAACAGAAGTGAGTAGTATTAGGGAAATGGGAAAAAGAGAGGGACTGCTTTAATTTTTTTTTCAATGAAAACTATGTTTATTTCCTACTGCTGCTATGAAGTATCTCCAAAAACAAAAGCATTGCATCAGAACCAGTCTAAATAAGTTTTGGCAAAGCATGGTCACTACAAATATTTATCTTCATCCTACAGCAAAAGGTCACAAGGTTATTCTAAAGACAGCTCTTTCAGAGAACTTCTGGGGTGGGGATGAAAGTTGAACTACTCCCGAATTAAAGGTGTGTGTGTTTGATGCAGTAGCATTAACTTCCCAGCACCTCTGATTAATAATGGCTATGCATCTGTAAGGCCCCGCCCCTCCTCCTTATTCAAGTAAATACTCTCGAAACTTGGCATTTCAAAAGGAGCTTTTTATTGAACAGGAGTGAAAGCAAGGCGAAATCAAACCAGGCGCTGAAGGCCTTCAGGTCATACAGTTAGAATAAAAAGAATTAGAAATCCCTCCCAACAGTCCAGTGTGGATTCAGCCAATCTGCAGGTGTGAAGATGGTATTGTACCGGCCGTTCTGAGAAAGTGATAAGGAAACTTTCTCAGGGTTATCCTGTGCTGGCTTTTGAGCAATACAACCAGTGATGCAATTCAGCCAGTTCTATCCAGTTTGGGTGAACTGGTAGTGGTGGCGGCGGGAGGCTCTGCCCACCTGCCCAAATGTCATCAAGTCCTATTTTTGATACTCTGCAGTCCTGCACATGTGCGGTGATGTGGCGCATGCAAGCAAAGCACGTGCACATGCACACACGCTCACATTTGCAAACCGGTAGAAAAGGTAAGTTGATTTCACCCCTGGATACAACCGACATGGCCCGCCCTCCCCTTACATTCCCCGAAAGGTGTTCTGACATAGACTTTCCCAACAACATGAAGCAGAGTCCTCGTCCCAATAAATCCCTTTTATTTAATATGCAGTGAATTCCTCTCCAGCAAATCCCAGTCCACAATCTTTCAAGATAGTTCACAATTACCAACCTTTATCAGGCTTGGAGTGGCCAGGCCGATATCTTTCAAATGCCACAATACTTGTCAAGAATGCAGGAATGAACTAATTGTCTCCTCCTCCCCTTTCAGTTTTATTCCCTATGAGAGGGGCCATTCACCATCCACTTGTGGCTTTACTCCTAAATCGACCCTTGTTCCTTAGCTATTGTCTTCATCTGGCATCTCTGCATATGTGCACACTGGGAACAGGCTCCAACTGTTCGTCTGCCTCATTGATGTCTGACTCTGAAGGCAGCTGATAACTGTCAGACAGCCCTGGCCCCATCTCTGTCTCTGATGCAGAGCACTCATCAGAGCCTCCCCCAGACTCCAGGACTGGCCCATGTTCCTCACTGTCCAAATCTGCTGCCAGCTCCACTGGCCATTTGTGGGCCACAACAAAAGGTGAGAAAATGCCAGAGTGCCTAGGCACCAGGCCAGTGGTGGGATTCAAATTTTTTTACTACCGGTTCTGTGAGTGTGGCTTGGTGGGTGTGGAATGGCTTGGTGGGCATGGCAGGGGAAGGATACTGTAAAATCTCCATTCTCTCCCCACTTCTGGGGAAGGTTACTGCAAAATCCCCATTTCTTCCCAATCAACTGGGACTCAGGAGGCAGAGAATAGATGGGGATAGGGCCAGTCAGAGGTGGTATTTATCGGTTCTCTAGAACTGGTCAGAACTTGCTGAATATCACCTCTGCACCAGACTAAAGGTTATAAATCAATAGAATACAGGATACATGGGGAGAAAGCAATAAAGTATAAAAGTATACAAAGTATAATAAAGTATAAACATAATCAGAATCCCCTCCTTCCCCTGAATAATGGCAGATTTATCCCCTCCTTCCCCTGAATAATGGCAGATTTATAGATCTGACATACTGCCTTCCTTAGAAAAAAGGATTCGGGAGAACCGGTAATGAACATTGGGCCTGAGTCACCAAAGTGGCTGACCATGCCCCCGAACTGGTCCCCTGGTCATCGCTCAATCCACCCTGCCCAGTCTCTGCTTTCCAGTGTCCCAGCCTACCTCCCCTACTCCCTTCCCTGCAGATTGCAGCCCTGCCACGCATGCCTGCCTTCCATATGGCCTTCCCGGTGTCTCATGGCCATTTTATGAAGGCAGGCAAGCAGAAGACTGCATGGAAGGCAGTGGAAGGCAGGAAAGCATGTCAAGGCTGGCCAGCCATGGGGAAGAGAGTTAGAAGCCTACTCCCTTCCCCGCAGCCCTGCCATGCTTGCCTGCCTTCCACGCTGCCTACCCTGTGATCCCCCATGCCTTCCAAGGTCAGAGTCCAGCCCAACCCCACCTGGCCCAGCTGGTGGGTGGGCAGGCAGCCCTTGGTGGAGATGCAGCCACTGCTCAGGGATGAGAGGGACAGCAGTGGTGATGCTCTGCGAGGGCAGGCACCAGGCAGATGTCCCAGGGCTGCTGGACATATGCACCACCTGCCTTCCTGGAGCACCCCTGCTGCCACTGCCCCTCTCAGCCTCAGAGCAGCAGCTGCATCTCCACCAAGGGTCAGCCTTACCAACGTGCTGGGTCCTGTGGCTCTTTGACCCCTCTACTGCAGCTCCCTGCTGAGCCATTTGCACAATCTGCTCTCCACCCTGAGAAGGCATGAGCCTCTCTACAGAGCTACACAGCTGAAGTGCCCCTATAATTTGCTCTGCACTGCCCGAGACTGGCTACTTTTTGCGATTCCGTGTCCTTCACAGGCAGCTCAGCATCAGCAGTGGCCCCCTTCATGTTGGCTCAGGAAGGTGGGGAATAGCAATAGCAATAGCAGTTAGACTTATATACCGCTTCCTAGGGCTTTCAGCCCTCTCTAAGTGGTTTACAGAGTCAGCATATTGCCCCCAACAACAATCCGGGTCCACATTTTACCCACCTCGGAAGGATGGAAGGCTGAGTCAACCCTGAGCCGGTGAGATTTGAACAGCCGAACTGCAGAACTGCAGTCAGCTGAAGTAGCCTGCAGTGCTGCATTTAACCACTGCGCCACCTCAGCTCCCTGGGAATGGGGAGCAGCAGCAACTGCCATCACCAGGTGCAGGGAGGAGAGCTCCAGCTCTCCTGCACTGCCTAGGGCTCTCCTTGCACAGGGCTCTCCTATGCTGCACAGGAGAACTGGAGCTCCCCTCCCTGCATCCGGCGACAGTGGCTGCTGCAGGTCCCCATTCCTTCCCGAGACAACACAAAGGGAACCACAATGCTGAGTCTCCTGAGAAGGACACAATTGCAAAAAGCAGCCGGTCCTGGGCAGTGTGGATAAAAATGATATGGGTACTTCAGCCCCATGGGCTGCAGAGAGGCTCATGCCTTCTCAAAGCGGAGAGCAGATTGCGTGAATGGGTGAGCAATGAGCCACACAAGAGGTGTCAAAGAGCACAGGACTCAGCACATTGGTAAGGCTGATGGTGGGTGGCCCTTGGTGGAGACACAGGGGTTCTCAGCCAGCTACTCACCTCACTGTGCAGTGGAGGCAGTGGGAGGAGGAGCCACCATGATCCCAGCCCAGGAGTGTATTTTGCTGGCGCACATACATGCACATAAAAGAGATGAGGGCAAGAAAGAGGGAGAAAAAGAGAGAAAGATAGAGAAATGAGGAAATGATGGAGAGAGAGAATAAGAGAGAGGAAAAAGAGAGGGAAATAAATCAGAGAAAGAAGGGGGGAGAGAGAGAAATGAAAGAGAGCTGGAGGGAGAAAATGAGAGAGAGGGAAACAAATCAAAGAGAGAGAAGGGATAGAAGAGATAGAAATGAAAGAGCTGGAGGGAGACAATGAGAGAGGGAAAAAAGAGAAACATCAGAGAGAGAAGGGGAGAGAAAGGAAGAGAAAAAAAGGGAGGGGGAGAGAGAGAAAAAGAGAGACAAGAAAGGGAAAGAGAAAGAAAGAGAACTTATGACCAGAATTGAGCCCAAAATTTTGGTTTCTAAGCAAGAGCATTGTTAAGTGAGTTTCACCACATTTTACAAGTTGACCACACCCACCTGGTCACATGACCACCAAGCCACACCCTTCAAGTCACACCCACAGAGCCGGTAGGGAAAAGTTTTGGATTTCATCACTGAAGAAGACATATTATACAATTTGTAATCAAGATGGCTTGTTTGGGTATTTCAGGTGGAATTTCCTTAATACTGTAGGGGATTGAACCTATTTTTTAGCTACCCATTCATTTTGAGATTGAGGAAGGTGTTTCCACGCTACCAGATATTGCATGGACCCATGGTGGGTGCAAGAGTCAAGTATTTCCTTAATTTTGAAATGTTGTTCTTCTACCATAAGGGGGACTGGAGGTCTGGGCAAAGGTGGTCTGAGGTTGGAGGTCATTTCAGTTTTGAGTAAGCTATGGGGAAATACAAGATGAACTTGCCTAAATGTGTTGGTTAGGAGTAATTCTACTGTGACAGGATTTATGATTCTAGTGGGGAAAGGTCCTATGAATTTGGGCCCCAACTTCTTTGAGGGTTGTAGTGATTGCAAAAAATTTGCAGATAAATAGACTCTGTCACCAACTTTGAATGGTTTGGCCTCAGCCCTCTTTTTGTCTGCTTGAGCTTTGAATGCTGCCCTAGCATCTTGTACAGCTAACTTTACAATTGGCCATGTGGTTTGCAAGTTATGCATCCACTCCTTAAGGGAGGGGATGTGTGGTTCCTCAATGGGTAATTCCGGCATGGGGGTAAATTCTTGGCCGGTGGCCATTTGGAATGGGGTAAATCCTGTGCTGGTGGGTACTGAGTTATTGTATGTCACTTCAGCAAAAGGTAAAAGGACTGTCCAATTGTCCTGTTGTTAATTTATAAAACATCTTAAATATTATTCCAGACAGGGCAGCTGGCAATTTTTTGATCTATTTTCCACCTGGCCTGTAACTGCCCATACTGGAACCATGTTTGAATTACCTTTTCTTCTTTTAATACATCTAAGGGTTTTAGTTGTAATACACCCCTTTCTAGGATAAGAAGCTGTCTGTAAGTAATTCTATCCTGTTTTTGTGCTATGTTCATATTTTCTATTGCGTGTCTAGGAATTGCCCACATGGGTATCTTGTCATTTAATTTGTATTGATATTTTTTCCAAACCCGCAATAAAGCATTCCTTAAAATATGACTTTTAAAAATTTTGTCGACTTTTTTGTTGTATAACAGGTAAGCATGCCAACCATATACCAAATCATGTCCCTCGATATTAAGTATCCTATCATTAGTTAAATCAATCCAATCACTAATTACAGATAATACTACTGCATCATAATATAATTTTAGGTTGGGTAATTTCAAACCTCCCCTCTCACGCACATCTTGCATTATTTTTAACTTTACTCTTGGCTTCTTTCCTGCCCATACAAATTTATTAATACCCTTCTGCCATTCTAACAGATTCGCATCTTTTTTAAGTATAGGTAACATTTGGAAAAGAAATAAAAATTTGGGTAAGATATTCATTTTCACTGCTGCCATTCTTCCCAACAAAGATAGCTGCAACTTGTCCCATTTTTTCATCTCTGTCTGTATACTATGCCAAAGTGGTTCATAGTTATATTTATGTAATTTCCCATTTGAGGTTGAAATATTAACTCCCAGATATTTGACCTTTTTAACTGTTTCACATCCTATCATTCCTCCTAGTTCTTCCTTTTGTTTAGTATTCATATTTATAGCTAGTATTTTTGTTTTCCCTAGATTTATTTTAAAGCCAGACACTTGACCATATTGGTTAATCGTATTCATTAAGATCATACTAGATTCCTGCGGTTGATCCAATATTATAACCAAGTCATCCGCAAAAGCACGCACTCTGTATTCTTGCTGCCTAATCTTAATTCCGTTTAGACCCTCCAGGCCCCGTATTTTGTTCAGCAGTACTTCCAAAGTTAAAATAAACAATAGTGGAGACAAGGGACAACCCTGTCTTGTACCTTTCCCAATTTGAAAAGAGTCTGTTAAACTTCCATTGACTATAATTTGAGCCATTTGCTGTTGATATATTGCTTTGATTGATTGTAAAAAGCTTTCTCCTATTTGCATTTTTTGCAGTGTTTTCAACAGGAATTGCCAATTAACTCGATCAAAGGCTTTCTCAGCATCCAAAAATATGAACGCGGCCGGAATTTGATTGTTCTTTCCCAAGTATTCTATTGCATTAATAATTAATCTTACGTTACTTTTCATTTGTCTCCCTTGAATAAAGCCTGTTTGATCACTGTGTATCAATTGTTGAATAACCAACATTAACCTATTTGCTAGTATTTTTGTAAAGATTTTATAATCTACATTAAGTAATGAGATAGGTCTATAGTTTTTGGGTTGAGTAATATCTTGGTCTTCTTTGGGTATCAGGGATATAAAAGCTGTCTTCCAAGATGGGGGCACCTTATCTTCCGTTTGAATCTTATTAAATAATTCCTTAAGAGATTCTACCATTTCTAACTGTAGATTTTTATAGTAAGCCACTGTCAAGCCATCTGTGCCTGGTGCCTTCCCTGCCTTTAACTGCTTAATTACCCCCGAAGTTATTGGTTGTTTCAATTTTTGCCTCTGCTCTTCTTTAACTATGGGTATTTTCTCTTTGTCTAGGTATCTCTCTATAGCCAGACGGTTACTTTTATCACCCTTATACAGCTCTGTAAAAAATTTCCGGAAGGCCTTTTGAATCTCATCCTGTTGGAACACTTCCTTCCCTCTATAGACCAATTTAGTTATGTTTTGAGAGTTTTGTTTTTTCATAATCTGATATGCTAACCATCTTCCAGATTTATTTGCATTACAAAAGGTATTATATTTTGCGTATAACAAACTAGTAGCTACCTGATCTGAGATCAACATGTTAAATTGGGCCTTTAATATAGTAATTGCTTCTTTAATCTTTGTATCTCCTGGATTTAAAGTTAACTCTAGCTCTTTCTTCCTGATTTCATCTTCCAGTTCTGTTCATTTTATCCCTTGTTTATGTCTATGTAATCTATTTATGTTTATCAAAACTCCTCTCATATACGCTTTACTTGCATCCCATACAATTTCCATAGGTGTACCCTTATTCATATTAAAAACAAAGTATTCTGTTAGCAATTTTTTACAATCCCTAATATATTTTTCATATCTGAATAAATTTTCATTCAATCTCCAAGACCTTCTTGCTTGTGCCACCCCTCCCAACTCCATCCAAACTGGGTTGTGATCTGATAAAACTCTAGCTGAGATCTTTGTCTTCTTCACCCTGGAAAGCAAATCATTAGTAATTAATATAAAATCAATCCTAGAAAAGGATTGATGTCTATCAGAGAAGAAGGTAAAGTCATATTCTTCTGCATTTCTTTCTCGCCAAATATCTCTCAATTCAAAGTCATCCATCATATCGAAAAAGGACTTAGGTAGTTTTGCTCGCATTTGAGTATTTGGGCAGGAAACCTTCTTATCTTTTTTAGTATCCATAACACCATTCCAGTCGCCCAGTAGTATGCAAGACCTATAATCCCACTGTACTAATTTAGCATGAAGTTTTCTATAAAATCCATCTTGTTGTTGATTAGGAGCATATATTCCCAATATCAATGTCCTTTTCCTTTCCAATACCAGATCTAATGTGATGTATCTTCCATGGGGATCTGCTTTGATTAGTTCAGTTTTCATGTCTTTTCTTAAGTATATAACTATACCATTTATCTTTTCCATAGCAGAAGCTATAAAATGTTGACCATGTCTTGTATTAATCAAATATTTGTGATCAGTTGATCTAATATGAGTTTCTTGCAAGCAAATTATATCATTCTTGAACTGTTTAAGATAATGGAATATCTTCTTTCTCTTCTGTGGAGAGTTCAATCCGTTGACGTTCCATGTTAGAAGCTTAGTTGTCATCTTTGGTTCCTGAAGCTTTTTTTAGAGCCTCCTGGATAACCTGAAGTTTAACCTTTGGCCTGGCTCCTCCCACTGCTTCTAGACTGGTTACTGTAACTTCTTGACTGATGGCAGGTGATTGTTGGGATTGTTGCATTTTGGATTGTTGCTCCATTCGTCTGGTAGTCATACGGTTTGGTCTTTGTTCCATGGCTCCTTGTGCTTCTAAGAGAGAGAGATGATCCATCTTACCTGGTAATTGTGTAGTTTGCTGTCTATCTTGTCCTTCTTTCTCTAGGTCCAGATTGTGCGGGATGTCCAGCCTTCAAAATATTATGGTAAAAATCTCGAGCTTTCCATACTTAATTAAGACGGTATCTTTGCCTCTCGAATGTGAGTGCTAGGCCAAATGGTGCGTCCCATCTAAACTGTATCTGGCGATTTCTAAGCTCTTCAACTAAAAAAGCATAGTCTTTCCTGGATCTTAGCATTTGAGGTGGTATCTCTTTCAAAACGGTCAATTCCTGACCCCCAATTTGAAGCTTAGTTTTATAGGACTCTTGTAATATCATATTCCTAATGTCTCTTGTAATAAAATATATCACAATGTCCCGTGGAATCTGCTTCTGCTTCACCAGCCAAGAATTAGCGCAATAAGCTTTATCAATTTGCCAATCAAAGTTACCCCTGGTCTTCCCATCAGGCTATCAAATGCTTCTGAAAGAATCTGTTTCAAGTTTTCCTGCTTGTCTTCACGCAAGCCTCTTACTCTTAATGCCAGTTCCGTACTGTATCATAATAATTTCTTTTTCAGCATTTTCAACTCTTTGTTGCACCACCTCTGTTTTTGACACCAAATTAATATTGGCGTCATTAAGATCATCTAGTCTGTCTTCAATTCCGGAAACATGTTCTGTCAATAAACTTACAATCCCCAACATATCATCTCTGATTTTGGAAACCCGGGTCTCAAGTTTATTAGACAGCTCCTTATGCGCCATGGATATCTCTTCTTTGAGCCCTTCTTTGAGTTCTTTGAATTTTAATTGCCTGAGTATTAAAAGCCTCGGCCAGCTCCTTCAGGAAGAATTCTTTCGTTAGTGGGTCGCCTATAGGCCCTTTCTGAGGGGGCTAAAATTTCTCCCCCTATCATCAAAGATAGAACAAGATGCACAAATCGGGATGACGGAAATCACAGCCACTCCATCTTGGAGGGATTGAGCTTGAGCCTGTTCCTCCCCATCCAGATCCGCACAGCCTCCAGGCATCGGGACATCACGTTGAGGGCATCGTTTGGGTGGTCTGGGGTAGAGATGAAAAGTTGGGTATCATCTGCATATTGATGATACCATACCCCTCACCCAGTGGTTTCATATATATGTTGAACAGGAGGGGTGAGAGAACCAACCCCTGGGGCACCCTACAAGTGACCCGCCTTGGGGTCGATCCTTGCCCTCCAGTCAACACAAACTGTGACCTATCCGACAGGTAGGAGGAGAACCACCGTAAAACAGTGCCCCCCACTCCCAACCCCCCGAGCCATCGCAGTAGGATACCATAGTAGATGGTATCGAAAGCCGCTGAGAGGTCTAATAGGACCAGGACAGAGGAGCAGCCCCTGTCCTGGGCCCGCCAGAGATCATCAACCAACGCGACCAATGCCGTCTCTGTGCTGTATCCAGTCCTGAAACCTGACTGAAACGGATCCAGGTAGGCAGCTTCATCCAGGTACTGGGGAAGCTGATGTGCTACCGCACTCTCAACAACCTTCGCTACAAAGTGAAGGTTGGAGACCGGACGATAGTTGGCTAAAGAAGCTGGGTCCATGGAAGGCTTCTTAAGGAGGGGCCTCACCACCGCCTCCTTCAAGGCAGTGGGAAAGAACCCCTCTCTCAATGAAGCATTGGTAATTGCCTGGAGCCAGCCTCGTGTCACCTCCCAGGCAGCCGAGACTAACCAAGAGGGACATGGGTCCAGCATACAAGTGGCAGCACTGAGTCTCCCCATAATCCTGTCCATGCCCTCAGGGGTCACAGGATAAAACTCATCCCAGATGTAGAAATACATAGCATTCTAAATTTGGATTACCAAATTTACAGGCATATTTCAGGTCTGCAGAATCTATATCAGGATATTCATAAGTTGAATCAATATTAATGATGGAAAAAGCAACAAATAACAGATGCAAAATGGACCTTCCAAAGATGGAGTAAATTACCTAAATCTACATCAAATTTATGAAGTCCTTAGGTTTAGTATTATCTATTTTTGGTTGTTTGCTTGCAGATGTTTCATTACCTGACTATAATATAATCAGTGCTGTCGATCATGGGATTTACTCCCTGTTTATACAGAGTGGCTTTGCAAGCCAGTGTTGGTGTAGATTATGGTTATATCCTTGGTACTTTCTTGATTAGCATATTATTTTCTGTTTTATTGTTTGTCTGGTGTTAATCCCTAATTACCTAGGTGTGGGCTGGTGAAGAAGTGTTCTGATCTTTTTGTTTCCTTCTTAGTTTTTTTATTGTCTCCTTTAAATATTGTGTAACTATGGTTTAAGTCTCTGTGCCTATTGATGGCTAATTTCTCTAAATGCCAAGCTTCCAGGAATTTTTGGTATTCTGGGTTGCTGCAATGCATTTGTACTCAACTGAATAATGTTCTTACACAGCTCTCCTTTTTGGAGGCTGGGTTGTTACTTTTAAATGAAGCCAAGGCTGGTTATTGCAGTTGTTTTTCTATAGACTTGCATTTCTTGTGTTTACCCTACTGCTGAGGATATCCAGGATGGGTGGTGTATTTTTGTTTTCTTCTTCCCTAGTGAATTTCATTCCTTTGAAGATGTTTATTGAAGAGAGATGAATGTGAAGACACATGAATTGTTGATTGAATATACTTGAAACAATGCTCTATGAGCTAGCTAGTTAAATAATTTGAAAATATTTCCTTCTACAGTCCTTTTCCGTATTCATTTCATTCCTCTTGCCTGAATTTATTATCACAACTCAATTGGTAGATATATGGAGCAGTCTCTTTGTACAGCAAGTTGTTCTTTTGCTTCATAAATTGGTGATTCCTCTGTCTGAAGCATATTAAAACATTAAACAGAAAACCAAGAGACAAATATGAGATATTGAAAAACATACGGATAGTGAAACCAACAGTATAATTTTAAAGGGAAATGTAATTCACTTACTATGGTGTTTTACTCTCTACTGATAACATTAATGTATCAGTAGAGGGATTTGAGGGAGCATAGCAGCACTTCTCCCCCCCCCCCATATACTTTTACACACCCACGCCCACCCTACTCTAGTGCTTCAATATATTTAAACAGTCCCTTTAAAAAATTATTCAGGAACAAATATGTACCATAGCAGTGGGGAGTCACACTTGTAGTTCAGACTAAGCAAACATCTGCTGCAAACTCTCATAATAGGGTTGTTTTCTTAGATACTTTTCAAGGGATCATGGACATAATCTTGCAAATTGTGTTTTTGAGACTTACAAACTGCTAATCAGTGCTACCACAAAATTACACACACACAAATAAAAAACAACTGGGAAACATTTGATTCCTTCAAAGCTAGCATGTAGCCAGAACATGCTTCATGGTGATATGAATGCAATATAGCTTCAAAAAATGAAATACAAAAGATATGAATCATTATTGCTAAGCTAACTTCAGAAGGTTTGGTTAATAATAATTGTACAATGGATTTTCATAGCCATCTTTCCCATATGATTGTTATAAACAGCCTGTACTGAGCAAATATGATTTCTCAAAAACAGAAAATCATTTGTATCAACCATTCAAGAAAAGTAAAGGAGAATTATACTGTCTATCATGTATTAGGAGTGAAACAATGTAGGTACTTTAATTTGCATGCAATGTAGAATAATATTGCTAAGAGGTGTTTAGGCAAAAGCACTAAAAGGATAAGATGGGAGCTCATCAATGCAACTTTATTTTGATATATGAAATGTGTTGCCAATTTTAAAAATAGCCTCTTTTAAAAAAACATTTTTTTTTGTTTCAGCCCAATAATAATGGCTACAAATTACATGCTATTCTGACTTCAAAAGTCTACCTTCGAAATATGTTGGGCATATTGTATGTCCTGATGAGTTGCATTTCAGAACTCCTGAGTGAACCTGTACCTGTCCTTCCCATTTTTCAGTAATGTAGCTTTTTCACATTTTCTGTTTGACTCTAGATGATACAGCATGGAAACAAATAACAGAACGTCCAGAGAAATTGAAATGCTGCAAAAGTGTCTCTCTGTGACTAGATTAATCACCAGTCTCTGCCCCTGCATTTTCTTTTGCCCTGTATGACAGAAATTGTTCTGCCCTTACTGAAGCATTTGTCAAAAGAAGAATTAATTTAATTTATCTTCTTATGGGTCTCTTTAAAGAAGTTTTTGGGGGGTGGTCATATGAGGGTCCTTTTTTCATTATCCCAACAACTTTGTGTTTATCTCAGGCATTGGTGGAGAGGGCAAGAAAGTAAATTGTAAAAAGTAGGCTCATGCCACAACATAACATCCCTTACACAAGGCAATGATGGGATGTGATATCACAATACTCCATTTTAGTATTCCATATTTAAGAACAGATTAACTGCATCAGCAGAATTGCTGCCTTTTTCAGGTAAGCAAGCAAATCTTCTTGGTAGATCTTTTTAACCTTGATAATGCTTCTGTGGAATTTAGCAGATTGTGCAAAACAATGGAATCCAGCAAGTCTGATTAGCACCTCTCCATAAACTTATTCCAGAATTTTCTACAATCATTGGAACACAGAGGTTCCACAAAAGTTGTTCTGGTTATGCAAGCTGCCATATCTGAGTTGGAGGCAGCAAAGTACAAGGGGTCAGCAGCACTTTCCTTCCTTAGCAAAAGAACAAAGAGGGAGTGTTCTGCCAGCAGAAAGGAGGGCACCTGTTTGACTTGAAAACAGGCATAGTTGCCTTGTTCCCAAAATGGTCATTGCTTGCTAATCTGGAGGCAGCAGCAGCATGCACACAAGCTCCACACTTAACTCCATTATAGGAATGCATTTTTCTAATTCACACAAAATTGCTAGCAACAGTTTTGACAGACAGACATAAATGGAATGGAATGTCTGACAGATCCTGGGAACATGGAGGAGCATTACAGGACAAAAAAGGCCATTGCAGAAAAGATTCTTTGCATAGAAATATGAGAAATAAAGAAATGCCAGCTTAATTGCACAAGGTATAAGTTGAGCTGGAGAACTGCTTCAGTAGACTTTCAGTTATTTTGTTACATTACCCTTCAAGTAATCTAGATTTTTCCAGAACTCTAAGCAGTTCTTATTTCCTACATTTGCTTGCCTCAAATGGTTTAGCAATGGAGAATCAATGGTGGCCCAACTCATAGCCCAACTGTGCTAAAATTTGTCTTGTTTTTTTTTTTAAAAAAAAAAAACTTTTCCTCCATTGCAAAGGTGTCTTCTGTTTTTCATCACTCTTTCTTTCTAGTTTCACTTAGTGGCATCTTTGAATTGATTTTGTTGTTGAAAGCGGTAGAAGTATTGATATTTTAAATTTCATCTTTAAATTGCAAATGAGTCATTATGTCAAGTGTGTTCCAATGTGGGCATGCCAGTACAAAAATTTTCACTAGATGTTTTAAAATTTGTTTTTAGACTGAAGGCAGTTTATTGCTGACCTGCTGTCTAGGAAGGATGGACCTCATCAAATTAGAGCTTCTAAACTACAGTTGATTGCCTAACAAATACACTCTATTGCTTCACAAAGTTTATATCAGTTTTTGAACTAATCATTTTCTCTATCTCATGGTCAAAACTAAAGGTCATTCATTATGAATTATGGCTGTGAAAACCTACATTCCATGTCATGCTTTTTTGTTTGTCCATCTCTGGGATGTCATTTCTTAAAAGGCTGGCTCAGACTTTGGGTCACTATGGGTTCATTCCCCCCCCCTCTCATTTTCTGTAGAGAGAGCATTATTTGTATCCTGAATATCGATTAAGGGCAGGGCACAGACTTCAGGAACATGGGATCCCCAGCTGCTTAGCCACGAACCCTTTGGATGGGCAAATCAAAACTTTGTTATTAACACGGTCTCTTGGCAACTTGCAAACTGGCTAGATATTTTACTCCCTGGATCACATGTCAGGGCATGAATTAAGCATTAACTTTTTTCTCTCAGACTTCACATTAATATAATATGTCAGTTCATGCTAACGTGTCTAGAATCCTTCATCATTTACCTTTGCCTTTAAAGGAGAGGGACAGTGGCTCTAGGTCAAACCTACTTTGGAGACTTTTTTAACTACATAAAATTCCACTAATCTTTTAACTAGGCCGGGTGTTGGCAACCCGCAGCTCTAGAGTTGCATGCGGCCTTTTGGGTCCACTGCTGCAGCTCCCTGTCCCATCACTGCCTGGCCCCGCTCCTTGCTTTCCCCTCCTGGCCTGAGAAGTAAGGGTGATGGGGATGGAGAAGCAGCTGAGGCTGATTCTCTGGTGCCTCACTCTTGTGGAGCTTCTTCCAGCCCTTGTTGGTGCTGGGCATGCCTCGGTCGCTTGGGGAGACGCACAACCTGCTCTTCACCTGAGACACTGGCCTAGCCCAGCTGCAACTGCACCAGCCTCACTAACATGAGGGCTGGCAGGGTGGAAACACGATACGGGAGGAGGGGACATCAGAAAGGGGGATGGGCCAGCAGTGCCCAGCCATGGCTTTCAGGGCAGTGGGAAAAGGGAGCTGGCCCCTGGGAACCTCGCATGCCCACCCCGGGGCTCAGGCTCAGAGAAAGTCCTTGTCAAAGTCTCTCGCCCATTGGCTGATTTCCCCCTGTCAATGTCTCTCTCCATCCCTCTCTCTCTCTCTCTCTCTCTCTCTCTCTCTCTGTGTCTGTGTGTGTGCCTGTGTACATGTGCGCGTGCATACGCACATCACACTCTCTCTGTCTCTGCATCTCCTCTCTCTCTCTCTCTGACCAAGCCAGCAAGCTCTCCTTTGGGCACTTCACTACTTTTATTCTTCTTTTGGGAAATCTGGTTTGGGGAATGATTGCCAGCCATGGTAGAAGTTTCCCTTCGGGCGACCCTCCTCCCCTCCCTCTCATCTCACGACCCCATGGCTGGCTGTGACGGGGCCGAGGGGTGCCCATGTGTGGGGCTATCCTCCTCAAGTGCATGCCAAAGCACAGAGGGGTGGGCAGCCACTTGCTTAAGGAGGGTCTTAACAGGATGCAAAAGGACACGGCTTCTCTTCTGCAGTAAAGTTCCAGCCTTGCTGTGTTGTCCCTCCCCCCACTCATCAGTTGAGTGTGGAGGATGTGACCTCCAGCCTGAAGCAGTAGGAAGCAAAGGCTGACTTATGCGTAAATGTGGTGTAAAGGCAGGCAGCTTTGCTCCTGTACTAAGGCTCCAGCAACCCTCCTTCCCCACCTTCTCCTCTCATGTGGGGGAGGAACACGGCAAGGCGATGGGCGGAGCCTTAGTGCAGGAGAGAAGCTGCATCCTTTTGCCTCCTGTTAAAACCCTCCTTAAGTAAGCAGCCGCGCAGCTTCCCTGCCCACATGCAAGAGAGAGAGAGAGACAGAAAGACATAAACACACACTCAGACAGTGATACACAGAGGGGAGGAACGAGAGGGCAAGGGCGAGAGAGGGAGATAGAGAGGGAGGGAGAAAAAGAGAGAAAGATGAGAAAGGGGGAGAAGGAGATAGAGGAAGAGGGGGAAAGAGATATGGGAGAGAGGGAGAAAAAGAGAAAGAGATGAGGGGGAGGAAATGAGAGAGTGAGAAAGAGAGATGGGAAGAGGGAGAGGTAGGGAGAGAAAGAGAGATGAGAGGGAGATAGAGAGAGAGGGAGAGAGGGAGATGGGAGAGAAGGAAAAAAGAGATGAGGAGAGAAAGATGTGTGTGCGTGTGTATTTAAGTGTTCTGTCAAAGCACCTGGTATGCCCAAATATGGATGGGAGGGAGGATACTGCTTCCCTTTTGCCTTTCAGCCCCACCCTAGGAGCCTTCCAGGCAGAAAACCATTTTTGTGTTGCATTTGTGCTGATAAATAAATAAAGGGAGACTAGTATAGATCTATTTCAAGCTATTTAGCTCTCATCAGCTAGCCATCATCTGTGGCTTAGTGGCTAATATAACTGCCTAATATGTAATACAGCCCAGGTTCGATTCCCAGTAAGGGTATGGCTAGCTGATGAGAGCTAAATAGCTTGAAATAGATCTATACTAGTCTCCCTTTATTTATTTATCAGCACAAATGCAACACGTACACACACACACACACACACACACACTTCCCATAGAAAAGAAACCTAGAGAGCCTGGGTCATGTGACTCAGGGGGAGTGAGTCAGAGGTGGGTACCTACCAGTTTGGCCCAGTTTGGCTGAACCAGTAGTGGTATGCCGACCTGGGTCACAGAACTGGCAGCGACCCAAGCTGGCCACGTTCCTGAACCGGTTCCCCAGTCACCACCACCACCATCTTTTTTGGAGTTCTGCACAAGCAGATTTATACATAATAGAAAAGAAGACAGTAATCATTCTCACTCACATCTCACTAATACTAATGCCCATGTTCATTGCCTTTGCGGACAGAAATTCACTTGCTTTTTATTATGATCTAACTTTCTCATTCTAATCTCTTTTCAGATATATTTTATTAGAATCTACATTTTAACAATATTTCTTAATACATTCTGAATTATATGAAAAGTTCTTTGGAGGTATTTGCAGACAGAGGCACTATCTTTATAGCTGAAAATTAAAAGATCAAAATTAAACGAATGCTTCCTTAAAATCATAAAAATTTTATAGTAGAAAATTTATTTTCTTTTAAACTAATATTTAACAAAATGGGTTGTCAGTAGTGTCCAGGTAAATTGATAAAAGTCTACATCAGGCTTTCTACAGATGTGCATTTTGTACTATAGCCAACTTTGAAAGGTAAATAGCTCTGGTGACAGTGATGTTTGCCCTGAACATGCACTAAAACTTTTTCTATTCCATTTTTTTAAAGTGACGCAAATCTGACAAAGGGAGGTGTTGAGTTAACTTCTTTGTTGATTGGCTTATCTAATATACTCCCATCTCCCTTTAAATCACAGTGCAACTGTGGAAGGTTTTAAATAGGGAATATCTGAAAGATAGGCGCCATTTAGAAAAGAGAGAGAGAGAGAAAGAAAGGAAGGAAAAGAAGGAAGGAAGGAAGGAAGGAAGGTAATTATTCAGTATTTCAATTAAGGGTTCAAAACCTATTATGTATTTTTAATTAATATTTCAAAATTTGAAAAATAATCAGTAAATGTTTAGGTTTACTATTATTATTTCATTGCCAAATAAGGTTCAGCAGCAGGATTTGATTTTTCTTGGAATTCATTGTAAATTTGATTTGAATTTGGTAAGTCAATTTATCTGACTTTCTCTACAAGGGATATTTATCATGCAGTATTACATTAATAAATGAATAATAAATTATATATATCATCATGCTAATTTTGAAAATATATTGCTTCATAATTATGTTTTGAAATTTTATGTGTACTACGATTGGCAAATTAATGCCAGGTTTAACTTCTTCTAAAATGTAATTAAATAGGATTTATTCCAATTTATTAAAATTGTGTTTTCTTTAAGAAATTTGCCTAGATTTCTAAAGTGGTATTCTTTCCATTCACTGTATGCATATGAACAAAAATGTATTATATGCCTTCAATTATGTCTGCACCCTATGGGATTTAGTACAAATTTAGTACATTCAAGAGGGCACACATTTTTTTACAACTTGCAAATGTAGATGCTATTATATTTGTGTCTGTAGAAAATTCATTTTTCACTAAATATAACCCACTTCTTTGAGGTTTCTGAAGATACTGTTGTAGATTCATAGCTTGAGAGTTCATATAACTAGAATTTCAGCCAGACATTAAGGAGCTTTCTTCATTCTTTGAGAGCACATCAGTGTAGATCACTGTAGATTTCTCCCCATAAGCAAAACTCTTCTTATATTGTATCAATATTGAAATATGATGTCTCTGTGCCAGCCTATTGCCCTTCAGCTATGTCAGTCTATGTTACTCCGTTACTCTTCAGAGCCAGAATGCATAGCTATGAGTCTATGAGTGATTTTGGCAAGTAAATGTACTTGGAGATTGCCAGACTGAGAGAACTCCATAACACTAGTTGTTATAAGCGTATAATACATATTTACATCACTTGCATTCTTGTTTTTTTGCAATAATACTACCAATGGCAAAAAAAAATCCTGTGCAGATGTAGATAATATACAGATGTATTTGAAGTAAGGGTTGCATATTCCATCAGGATAAGCAATATCAAGAGTATTATTTCACATATTGTGCATTCTGAGTTGATTTACTAGAAATCGCAGTGTACATGTTCTACAAAGAAGCCCCAATTAATTTCAGTAAGGTTGACTTTTAGATAAATAGGCCATGATGATAATTTAATCTCTTAAAATGCTCCCTGGAAGAAAAACTGTTGAGTTGAGTAAGATTAAGTGGAGATTGAAGAAATACACGATTCCATCTGAATTCATATCATTAATTAAGTTCAACCAGTTCATCGGGTACCTTCTATGGATTTTGACTCTTCCATAGTCAAGAGAATGGTTGTTTGGATCATTTCACCTGTGAGAAGCAGATGATAAATATACAACCCTAAAAGAAAGGCTTACAGAGTCTAATTTAAATTCACATTTAAAATAAAGCATTTGATTGTACAAAGATTAAAGCAAGTTAACATCTTTGATGTGTGCTTGCTTTCAGCTGCCATAGTAATGGGGAGGGGTGAAGATTGGCATTTGGGTGGGGAAGTGTGCTTGAGGAGATGGCCTGCCTATGTAAATGAAAAGGGAGGATTGCTCTCATCATCTACTGCATAGCTGAATGGACTTGTTTATACCCAGTCAAGGTCAACTGTCCCAACATACCAGGTGGGTGAAAACATCTGAAGATGCGCCCCACATGACACCATATAGGTTGGGATTGGACATTCAGCCTAGGTCCTTGGGGGGAGCAATTTGGGGATACTTTCAATATGTAACTTTTGCGCCTTTTGCTTCAGATCTTGCTGTCAGCTTTGAAAGCCATATTAACACCGGGTTATTTGAGTTGAGGTTTTCAGGAACACTGACATTTGCTTTTCTTTTGTTGCTATCATTTCAAACTCAGTAAAACTCTTCTCTACAAATATGGAGTTGGGGATTTCCTTTCTTGGGTTTTGAATGAAGGCACACCTGACTGAAGGATTTTTTTTTTTAAACGGTGGCCACCTGGTCTTCTTTTGTTGCGCTGCATGCCAGCCCTGGAAAGCAGGTTAATGAGGTAATGGTGGTTGCTTCAGGAGTTTGCAGGAAGCTCTCCAGGCTAAAAATGGACTGCAGAGGGGGAGAGCAGCCTCCCAGCTGATCAGTACGGCTTCCAATCATGGCCCTGCAGCTTCCCCACCCTGAATGGTAACCCCCAGTGGGCGGGGACTTCCTCCCCTTCCTCTTTTGGGGAGATTTTTAAACAAAGGGCTGGGAACTTCAAGCAAGCCATGCACTGCAGCCTCGCCCACCCCTCCAGCAGATCTGGACTATGCAGCAGTTCAGCTTTTCCAACTGGTTGCGACCTTACCTTCCTCCCATTGCTGGTGGCAGAGGGGAAGGCAAGCCAGCCAGGGCTGAGCCATCACCGCTGGGCTCACCACCAGCCAGCATCGTGTCCCCTGCCCAGATTCTCCACAGCTGCTGGGGCTCACCTGCTGGGGGACACGGGGGTCAACCAGGGAGCACGAGACTATGTCGCCTGCATTGCCCCTCTGCCAGCTACCCCTCCCTCACTGGGCTGAATACTTTGGCCGAGTGTGCATCACCACTGTGAGAATGGTGTGAGACCCATTGGCTGGAAGGTAAGGCTGATGGCTGGGAAGGAAGATCCACTCTGGTGAGGCTGTCTTTCAGACCTTGCTCTGGTCTGCTGCCTGCTCGACCTCAGGTCCTGCATCCAGTCCTGCCCAGAATCCAGGCAGGGAGCGGGATGTAGGCTGGTGGGGACCCGAGTGGTGATAGCTGAGGCCTGGTTCACCTTCCTCTCTGCCACCAGTAATGGGAGGAAGATAAGATTGTAGAACGAAGAGGAGTCAGTCATGGGGAAGAAGCAGAGAGAGTGAGTCAGGGGCCTCTGAAGGAGGGGAAATGGGGCAGGAACGTGTGCATCCTCTAACCTGAGGTGAAAGGGAAGCTAGTGGCAGAGGCCCCGGAGGCAATGAAGCATGATGGGGCTATGTACCATGTGGAAGGGAGTAGGAAGGGAGGTAAGAAGGCCTGGCCATTGGGAGTGCCAGGAAGGCTACGGGGAAGGCAGGGAAACCTGGCTGGGCCGCTGGCAATGTGGAAGGGAATAGGGAAGGCAGGCATGGATGGTGGGGGGCAGCTAGCTAGGCTGTGACTCGCAGGCTTACTTACCCAAGCAGGTGATCAGGGCTGCTCAGTTGGGCCACAGGTATCGCATGGGAAGGCAGGCAAGCAGCAGAGACTGTGTGGTCAATGTAAGCGAGGAGCCACACAGTGTGCTATGCTGGGGAGGCACAATGAGGAGTGACTGGGCAGGGCAAGTGGGGCGAGCAGACAGGTGGGGCGAGCGGTGGATGGGGCGAGTGGGTGGGTGGGTAGGATGAGCAGCAAGCAGGTGGCCAGGGAGAGGCCAGCCAGAAGTGGCATTTGCTGGTTCTCTGAACTAATCAAAATTTCCACTAATGGTTCACCCAAAACAGTCCAAACCAGCTGAATACCACCTCTGGGGGAGGGGGTGAGTCAGCACATCACATTCTTTCTTACTGAACACTCCCACTATGTCTTGGTTTTCTTTGGGGATTAACTGGGCTACTGGTGTTTCCTCTGAAGCAGCTTTGAGGAGCTCGTTTCATTCAGTTTCCTCCTGGTGCTGGACAGCTCTTCCCTTCTGGCTGCCTTGAGGAGGGACAGGGCCGCTTCCTAGCCTCATTTTTCTCTCTCCCGCTTCCCATCAGATCATTGGGCCCCACTTGTCTAGCCAGGACAGTCCCAGTCCTCTGTCATCTTCAGGATGATTAGAAATTGGATGATCTCCCAATGTTGGCCCATCTCTAGCTGCTCTGTTTCAGTGAGATGCATTGCGGGGGACCCACCTATCAGTGATCCATCGACCTGCTTGAAACTCATGCCTTGGGGCAGTCTCCTCACTCTGATCCCTAGTTTCAGCAAGTTTGGGCTCCCAAGCCCTCTGCACATTGTGCACATTTTCAGCCTCCCCGACCCCCAGAAGCACTCTGCATGTAGAGCACTGCAGAGTGCTTCTGGGGGCTTGGGAGAGCAAAAGCACGACATGCTGAGGGCTTGGGATCCCAAAAATGGGACGTGCTGAGCCCTGCAGAGTGCTTCTGGGGGCCAGGGATGGCAAAAATGCGACATGGAGGATTCAGGAGGCCAAAAGAGTCAGCTAAATTTTCATCCACTTTTAGGGGAGGAAGGTGCATCTTATACGATATATCTTTTATATCATCTTTATTTATGTATTTTATTTATTTGTTAAATTTATATTCTGCTCTTCTTACTGCAAGGGAGTTCTTCATTAAATGTGTAACATTTATCATATTTGTTTCAAATTTATTCTTTAGCATATCAATATTGCTATCATACTGATAAAATATTCCTTCAAACAATAATTTCATTTCAGTTTTATACCAAATAATTTCTCTGCTTTTATTTTTATTTCAACTGATTCCATTGGAGACTCCTTGTTTAGTCCTATGTAGCCATTTTTAAAACAGATTTTATGTCTGTGACAATCACTGCTCTTCTCTTTATTCAATTTTTATTCTATTGAGAGATGAATATAAGTTTTCATATAGGATGTGTACTTTTTATTCCTATAGTCATTTGATTTTCTTTCATGGATGTAGACAAAAAAGATCCATCTTAGATTTAGAACTTTTAGTCTTCCTTCAGTCCTTCACTAATTTGCAGAGTCTTGTATCATCAAAGGTCAAATTAATAATACTTTTGGATGCTTATACAATCTTTCTGTCAGGCCTGCAAGCCATCTTTTCTTTTGGACCTCAGGCCTGCCACACTTTCTATTATTCTACTATGCATTTTTCTATTGTGGGGAAATGGGAGGGGGGATTATATGAAGTTGGGTGATATGTAGCCATAACAAAATTCTTTCTAGAAAGCCAAGGTCATCCTCTCTGCACCTGGCCGGAACTGGACAGGTGGAAGCTGCCAGCATGGCAGTGGAAGATTGGACCATGTGATGGACTTGTAGGTGCTGTGATGGACTTTCAACTGGGTGGGAAAACCTGGAAGCTTTCAGATTCAGGTTTTCCCAGATGTGCCAACATGGCTCTCTTAATAAATTGGAACTTTGAGGAATCCTTTGCCTCGGACTCTGATTTACTTTTGGATTCTATTTGGAACCCTGACACTTTCAATATAGGTGCACATTTATGCATATGATTTATTATGTTTAAACTCATCAAACTTTCATTACATTCATTATTGGATCTCTAAATAACTAAATCATTTTTTCCGTATTCTGTTCCCACACATTTATTCATAGCACTTACTAAAATAATGTTTCCCTTTGATTTTTTAATAATACAGAGAGAGAATTGGAATATTAGCAAGGATTCTTCCTGAAGTTTAATAGGAATTCAAATATAAATTTTGGAGAAAGGTGGATTGTAAAATAAAGGATGTGAATTAATGTTGTTTGTGGCATCTCTTAAACTCCCCTTGATCTTGTATTTTATTTTCACAAGATTTGTGTTATGGGTAATAATACTACTCAATGATGTATTTAAACGTCATAAATACAATTGTCAATTTTTAATTCAAATGGCCTTGGATCAGTGGTGGGATTCAAATAATTTAACAACTGGTTTTCTGCCCTAATGACCAGTTGGGTGGGTGTGGCTCGGTGGTCATGTGACTGTGTGGGCATGGCCAACTCAGTGTAATAAGGGTTAACCAGAGAGGCAGTTTCTGTAAGCAGGGCAATAAAGATGAGGCTAGAAACAACACCAGAATGTTTCCTTCCTGCCTTCCTTACAGGATTAGCCCTGTAAAGTGGAAAAAAACAAAATAAGATTTCTTCCAACAACGAGTTCTCTGAACTGCTTAGAAAGTTAACAACTGGTTCTTCCAAATAGGTATGAACTGGCTGAATCCCACCACTGGCTTGGATCCAGATTAGACATATGTAGATTTTACATCTCAGTTTGAGAAGAAACTGTGGATAACATTTTAATTCATACACTTTTTTCTATATTAAAATATTATTACATCCCTTTCCATTTTTCTGATTTGAGGTTGGCATTTTTTTTATTCTGTTATATTCCAAGAATCAACATCCTGTGGATACAGAACCTTTAAACCAAAAGCTGAGTTCTGTTGACACTGAAGTTGCCTCAGGGTGTGTGTGTTTGTGTTACTGGAAATCGCTGACTGCTCAGATGGATCGGCTGGAATTGCAGAAAGTCAACACAGAATTTGATGAGGAGAGCAACAGCGGAGACAGCACTGAAGACAATGATGCAGATATGGTTGATCCAGAGAAGGCTACTATTAGCAGGTAGGAAGCAATGTAGTTACAGAAAGTACAAAACATGTTAGAAAAGTAATTTAATTAACTGGAGGAAGTCAGATGATTAAATAATTGATATTGCTGAAAATGAAAATGCCTATTTCTGCTTTTCCTATAAAAGGCAGCACCTGTATTTCTGGAAAGGGATTTTCTACACTATATATAAAAAGAAATCTGAAAATTTGCCTGCACAGTTTAACACTTATCCTTAGTTAAGTGTTGTTTAATTTATTATTAATGTTTTCTCTGAAGATTCTCATTATTACTGTCAAACTGATGACACATATAAGTTAATATTTGAAGTCACAGGAACCAGTGCTCATTTTCAAATGATTGTCCTGGAAACCTGTTTAATGATTTCAACAGTACATTTGATTTTAAACTATTAAGCGTTCTACTGCTGGAACTGGGTCATACAGGTAGTCCTTGACTTAGAACTATTAATTTAGCAACCGTTTAAAGTTAATCTGCATTGAAAAAAGGGACTTATGACCAATCCTCACACTTATGACTATTGCAGCATCCTCCTCTTGGTCAGGTCATCAAAATTTGGGCATTTGGCAACTGGCATATATTTAGAATGGCTCAGCATCCCAAAGTCATGTAATCACCATTTTCAACCTTCCCAGCCAACTTCCAAAAAGCAGTCAATGGGTAAAGCAGGTCAGGCACAAAGGATCAGGATTATACATCAAGTTGCTGCACAGAAGATTTAATCAAGCTTTCACACAAAAATCTGGTCAATTAATGGTCAACACTAAATTGGCAATAAATAAGGGTCAAAGGAATTTAAGGAGAACTGGACTTGGATCATTGGTGGCAATCTAAAGACTATAAGCTGCTAACACATTTAACTCCACCTCCATACCTCTATTTGCTCTTCTCCTATAAACGCAGATCTGCATAATCGCTGTGAGATTCACTTAACAACTGTGGCAAAAAGGTTATAAAATCAGGCAAGATTTACTTAACAACAACCTTGTTTAGCAATAAAAAATTGTTCCCAATTGTGATCATAGGTTGAGACCTACATGTATTGCCTCCCTTTCCCAACAGCTGATCTGTTTCCTTTTACAATTTATATTGTCCTCTTTACTAAGTCTTAAGACTTAACAGCCTCAGTAGTCAAAATGATTTATCTGGCACTAAGAAAATTACATCTCTGCTTGCGGTTTATTTTATTTCTGTCATGTTATTTAAAGTTGGTTAGAACAATGTAAAGTTATTTCATTTTATTTTATTTTCATTATAAAGACTTATGCTTTGTTTGCTTTTTTTCACCTTTCAGCCACTTTGTTGGTGAAGATGCAGAAAGCCAGAAGTTTCTAGCTAACGGCTCCCTAGGTAAAAAGAAAATGGAAAGTTATTCAGATGAATATGTAAGTTTATTGGCAACAGTTATGTTGTAGGCCTGTCTCTGGAGAAGTGGTAGAATTAATACATCTTCCTTGTTTTATTTTCCCTTAACAGCATCCAGGAAATATTTCATTTGGTATTTCAGCATTTAATTTAAGCAATGCCATCATGGGCAGTGGTATCTTAGGGTTATCCTACGCCATGGCCAACACTGGAATTGTCCTTTTTATGTAAGTAGTAAGCTATGCTTTTTTTTTAAATGGTGAGGAAAATTATGAGTATGATTTGGTGCCATAAGGTTCTTTAATTAATACATTCTATTACTAATCATAGGATAAAAGATTTACCCTTTTTGTCTATGATGATTCTCAGTCATCCAGGTCATAGTTGCCCCAAAGGTGCTTTTTCAAGAGGCAACTGGACTTTCTGGTTTTTCTTTGAAGACATTTTGCTTCTCATCCAAGAAGCTGAAGAAGCTTCTAGGATGAGAAGCAAAACGTCTTCAAAGAAAAACCAGAAAGTCCAGTTGCCTCTTGAAAAAGCATATTTTGGACTCACCCCTTATGCAGTCTTTGGGGCAAATCCAAACAATACCTTATATACTTAACAATCTATATCTGTTGATAAATGATAGCTCTCTCTGTTTTTCTCAAATGGAAAAAAGGGAGGCAAAAGAAAGTGATTTAGAACAGAAATTGATATCCTATTAATTAGAGAGCTTGCACGACTGCAGGAGATTTTGCTTGAACTGTATAACCCTCAATCTGAAACTATAACATGTAGGTATAGATTTCTGTCCAATATCCTACTATGCCAAATGTTCTAGCAATGCTGACAGTTGTGACATACAGCTGACCTACACTATCTATAATGTGTATCCTTTGACAACAGCAGATGTTTCTAAGCAAATTTTAACAATAGCTAGCTCTATCAAAGCAGGAGACAACTTTTAAAGCTGTTCCATTCAGCAAATGATTACAATTCTTTCAATCTAGAATCATGATGTTTAATTTGGAAATGATTGAAATAATTGGATTTGATGATTGGTCTACCAACAAATATACTCTCAGTACTCTCAGTACTCTCAGTACTCTCAGTACTCTCAGTATTTAAGACTAAAAAATTGATGAAACAAATGTTCAAATAGTGAAGTTTTTAAAAATAGAGGATGAAAAACAGCTGAAAATAAAGGCTGAAGTTAGCTGGCCAACATGCGCATGTGTGCTGGAGCTGACAGGGCAATGCCTTGCGTGCCCTAACAAATGGCTCCGTTGGCCATTATGGTTCTAAGGCATTGATTCATGTCTTCATCATATATCACTCTTTATTAAATAGCAAATGTGTTTTATATGAGCCTAAATTCGAAGTAAATACTGTATGAGTGGCTATAATGTCAAGTGAAGAGAAGGGCCAAACCTCTGTTTTAAAGTATATATAATTCTATACGACACACAGTAAGAAGGCAAATACTTTTACTACAGAGTGCGCTTTTAGGAATACTTATGAACCTCATTGTGACTTTATCATTGCTTCCCTCAAATTTTCTTTCATTTCTTTTTTATATATAAATAAATGTTATTAATTTTCTATTGTTTTCATTTGTTAGTGCTCAATAAACATCATATTGTCTGGATATTTAATTTGCTTAACAATACAGATTACATTCTTAATCTCCACCCCTTTTTTCCAACCACTGGTAAAATAAATTCCACGTTTGATAATATTCTATGTTTTCTTTCTGTTTAATTTTCAATGTAAGTCTATACATTTCTGCACAATCTAGTATCTCCCTAATTATCTCTTCATCTTGCGGTATTTCTTCATTTTTTTTTCTTTCTTCATTTTTGAAGCTACAATAGCACCCCTAAATTAAAGTATAGAGAACTGGAAAGCCTTTATTCATAATTGTTTTTTCATTTATATTTCCATATGTCTTTCAGAATCTTACTCTTCAGTGTAGCACTAATGTCACTCTATTCAGTACATCTACTACTGAAGACAGCCAAAGAAGGAGGTATGATTTACTTAATGTGGGGAGGGGGGCAATATTTTAAGTAAACATATTCCAACTCTTAGAATATCAGGCTCCCCAATATGACATTCAATAATCACAACTATTTTTACTACACATTATCATCAGTGCTATCATTCTACCAAGAAGATCCTCAAAATGACTATGTAGTGTTGTTAGCTTCAGAGATTGACAATGAGCATTTACTAGAAACTTTTTAAATGTATCATGGCAGTGATTCTCAACCTGTTCTTCCCCTTAAATGCCTTTTGTGCCACAGACCCTCAAGACTTAACTCAAGATTTAAGTCATAACATTTCTTCAAGCCTTCATGGACCTCCTATGATGACAGTTTCCAAGACCATAGCTTGAGAACCACTATATCTTGGGAATCAGATGCAGCCAAAAGAATGTTCAGTTTTGTGTCGTTTCATTTCAAAATGGGACTGCATCCTTAGGATACTTTACCCAAAGTCTTCCTAAATCCTAAATCAGAGCCAGCATTGAATGGTAGCACAGTAAGATTTTAGTTATGTTTTACCCTTTCCTAATTTTAGTAGAAAAAATTTAAGTATGTACCTATTTTAAATTAACCAGTGAGCTGTTATAAAGATTCAAATCAAAACCAATGGATCAAATATTTTGTATTTCCTGTTGATCCTAGGCTCACTAATATATGAAAAACTAGGTGAAAAGGCATTCGGATGGCCTGGAAAAATTGGTGCTTTTGTTTCTCTCACAATGCAGAACATTGGAGGTAAGTTGGAAATGATAGTTGAGAAGGATTAAAATAAGAATGTTTTGTCTAATGATAAAAATTGGAAACAGTTGTCTACCGTTGATATCATCATAATCTTGAATTAGATTGAATAAAAATAAATTTCTTAATTGTATTGCCAAATATGGTATACAAGTAATATATATATATATTTCATTTCATTTCATTTATTTCCTTTATTAAATTTCTATGCAGCCCAATCCCGGAGGACTCCGGGCGGCTTACAGAAATGAAAAAAAATTAAAAAGAATTATTAAAAACAATTGGACACAACAAGGTTAAAAAGGGAACACAATACCCACCCAATCAGGAGGGGGCTGGACCTCAATCAAGGGGTCAACAGCCCCAAGTCTGCCAGAAAAGCCAGGTTTTAATGGCTTTGCGAAAGGCCATGAGAGTGGGTAGGGCCCGGATCTCAGGGGGCAGCTCATTCCACAGGGCCAGAGCGGCAACAGAGAAGGCCCTACTCCTAGGCGTCGCCAGTTGGCATTGTCCCGCTGACGGCACCCGGAGAAGGTCCATCCTGTGCGATCTTATTGGTCTGAGGGAGGTATGTGGCAGAAGACGGTCTCGCAGATACCCGGGTCCTAGGCCATGTAGGGCTTTAAAGGTGATGACCAGCACCTTGAATCGCCTTGAATCGTGCTCGGAGACCAATGGGCAGCCAGTGCAGCTCGCGGAGGATAGGTGTAATATGGGTGTACCTTGGCACACCTAGAATCGCTCGCGTGGCTGCATTATGGACTAATTGCAGTCTCCGAACACTTTTCAGGGGCAGCCCGAAGTAGACCGCATTACAGTAATCCAGTCTTGAGATGACGAGGGCATGAGTGACTGTCTGAAGTGCCTCCCAGTCCAAATAGGGCCACAATTGGTGCACCAGGCGAACCTGGGCAAAGGCCCCCCTGGTCACAGCCGACAGGTGGTGTTCCAAGGTCAGCTGCGAGTCCAGGAGGACCCCCAAATTGCAAACCCTCTCTGAGGGGGGGAATTTTTCTCCCCCCAGGGTTAAGGACGGACTGGATGGACTGTCCTTAGGGGGCAACATCCACAGCCATTCGGTCTTGTCAGGATTGAGTGCAAGTTTGTTCACTCCCATCCAGACCCTAACAGCTTCCAGGCACTGGCACATCACTTCCACCGCTTCACTGAGTTGGCACGGGGCGGACAGATACAACTGAGAATCGTCCGCATACTGGTGGTATTTAATCCCATGCCGGCGGATGATCTCGCCCAGTGGCTTCATGTACATGTTAAATAGGAGGGGGGACAGGACTGACCCCTGTGGCACCCCATAATTGAGGGGCCTAGGAGTCGACCTCTGTCCTCTGACCAACACTGACTGCAACCTGTCGGAGAGGTAAGAGGAGAACCACTGTAAGACGGTGCCTCCCACTCCCACCTCTTCCAGCCGTCGCAGAACGATTCCATGGTCGATGGTATCGAAGGCCGCTGAGAGGTCAAGGAGCACAGAGGCCCGCCAGAGATCATCGGTCAGTGGGACCAAAGCGGTTTCAGTGGAGTAGCCAGGCCTGAAACCAGACTGAAAATCTGCTTCATCCAAGGTCCATTGGAGTTGGAGGGCCACCAGCTTCTCAACAACCTTCCCTAAGAAAGGGAGGTTGGAGACTGGGCGATAGTTTTTAAAAATAGCTGGGTCCAGAGAGGGCTTCTTGAGGAGGGGTCTCACCATCGCCTCCTTAAGAGGCCATGGAAAGGATCCCTCCATCAAGGAGGCATTCGTAATTCTCTGGAGCCAGCCTCGTGTTACCTCCCTGCTGGTCGAGACCAGCCAGGAGGGGCACGGATCCAGTAAACAGGTGGAGGCACTCATCGCTCCCATGGGCTTGTCCACTTCATCAGGGGTGACAAGCTGGAACTCATTCCAGAAAGTCTGAGCAAGACCCTCCCTCGGTATCTCGGCTGGTTCTATCTAAATGGAGTCCAGGTCTGTCCGAATCTGAGCGATTTTGTCCGACAGAAACTGAACAAACTCCTCAGTTTGACCTGGCAAGGCATCCCCCGTTCCCCCCCCCCCCATTCAGGAGCGGGTTATCCTAAACAGGGCGGCTGGGCGAGATTCCGCAGACACAATAAGAGCAGAAAAATGCGCACATTTTGCCGCCCGTATCGCCACAAGATAAGTCCTAATAAAGGCTCTTAGCAGTGTTCAGTCGGATTCGGAGTTACTAGCCCTCCAGCGTCGCTCTAGGCGTCTTTTTTGGCGCTTCATCTCCCGGAGTTCCTCAGTAAACCAAGGAGCCCTCCTGGATCCACTGCCGGGGAGAGGCCGCAAAGGCACAATCCGATTCAGGGCCCCAGTCGCCACTATGTTCCAAGCGGCGACCAGGGACTCTGCTCCTTCTGAAAACTCAACGGGTCCATCAGGTGTCTGGGGCAGAACCACTTAATCAGTTCCACCTCCCTGCGGTGGGGGAGTAGCTTCCAAAAATCAAGCTTCAACAGGAAGTGATCCGACCATGACAAGGGCGAGATGTCTATTTCCCTTAACTTGAGATCACGTCTCCACTGCCCCGAGAGAAACACTAGGTCAAGCGTGTGTCCCACTCTATGAGTCGGACTCTGGATTACTTTGGTCAAGTCCATGGCTGTCATGGAAGCCATGAACTCCTGGGCCCCATCAGAGCGTTCGCCTAAGGATGGCAGATTAAAATCCCCCAGTACTAACAGTCTGGGGAAATCAATCGCCAACCAGGCTACTGACTCCAGGAGCGCAGGCAGGGCTGTTGTGACGCAGCTAGGAGGTAGGTACGCCAACAACAAGCCCACTTGAACCCCTAGGTCCAACTTCACAAGAAGGGACTCACACCCAACAATCTCCGGAGCAGGGCTCCTGTAAGGTGTTAAAGATTCCCGGATAATGATTGCCACTCCCCCACCCCTTGACTGGTGTCATGGTTGATGGAGCACCTGAAACCCTTCTGGGCACATTTCAGAGAGGGGGACTCCTCCCTCATGGCCCAGCCAGGTCTCAGTAATGCATGCCAGGTCTGCCCCCTCGTCAAGTATTAAGTCCCGGATGAGGGGAGCTTTCTGGATCACAGACCTGGCATTTAGCAACAGCAACCTGAGACCAGGGCCCTGGCTTCTCCTGCCACCTGGTCCTTGAGTTGAGCTTACAGGGCTGGAACGAGGGATCGCTGTGACGTAGCGAGCCCTCCTTCCCCGGTAATGGCTAGCCCTGTAGCCCCCATCGTATCTGCCTCTCCCGCACATGACTGGAATGCTCTGGCCCGCCCCCATCCCAGAAGGCCCTTTCCCCCCTCCCACAGCTCCCGCTCCACCCGGCAGGACACATCTATCACTCATTCTAGGATGAGGGGTAGGCCTGCGTCCCCCTACCACTTCTGCTTGTGCACTCAGTGGGGGAGGCACCAGGCCACGCCCTCAATCCTCTTAGATGCACTCTCAATCACTCTCTCATATATATAATTTGAATAGCAGCTGAAAACTAATATTAGAATAACACTTGAGATGGAACAATGGAAAAATGACATTTAGAAATGTAAAAAGAATGCATAATTTACATTGTCCAAGTAGCATTTTTCTAACTGAAAATACTGTTTTGTAATTTATTATACTTGTATGTTGCTACATTTGCTATAAGACATTCTGGATTTCCAGCAAATTATAGTATGTCATATGGATTGTGTGATTACAGAAAAGTATTAATGTATGACAAGCAATGGCTAATGTTTGCATGTGCGTTTAAATGCCTTTGGAAATCTTTTTAAAAAATATATCCTAAATCCTTGATTAGGATCTCTGTCCTATAGGTACTTTTAGGTGGCGGCAACAATATCACACAAATGTCACAATATACAGTACACTCATTTCCCAATGTCTTTACAAGTATGTAAACACACAACATTGTTATACATGTCTCAGCATTGTTCACCCCCCCCCCCAATGTGAAATTTAGCATGATAAGCATTTCTGTTTAACTGAAATTTTAATCAACTGAATTTTTTGTATGTCCCATTTCAAGCATCCTATTCAACTAAGATAACATGTTTCTCATTCACAGCAATGTCAAGCTACCTCTTTATTATTAAGTATGAACTGCCAGAAGTAATCCGTGCATTTTTAGGACTCGAAGAGAATTCTGGGTATGTTTTTGCTTATGCTTATTTTTATATATTTATTAAAAACCATCTATTTATGAGATTAATTAATTCATATTTTATTTCAAACTAGAGAATGGTATCTGAATGGCAACTATCTTGTTATATTTGTGAGCATTGGAATTATTCTCCCCCTTTCACTACTAAAAAATTTAGGTAAGCAATTACTTATTCAAATATATAGTTTATCTTTAACAAATAGAAAATTGTACTATCATTTCATTCTTCAAATAACTATACATTCACTTATTATTTTAAAGGTTATCTTGGTTATACAAGTGGATTTTCGCTTACTTGTATGGTATTCTTTGTCAGTGTGGTAAGTATTTATACCAAATGTAGAGAAAATGTGCACAATCTTTACATCAGTCTTCTCTAATTGATTTCCAGAAGGTTTTGGAACTAGAAGTTCCAGACATCTAATTCCCACAACACTGTCAAACTATTTAGTAAGGCTGCATTACTATTATTCTTCTCATCTTTCCTATTATCTATCTCCTTTTCTACTTATAACTATAACTTTATTGCTTGTATCTTTACAACTTATATTGTTTTATTTAGTTTCCTAGTATGATTTATGTTGCTTGCTTATGTAGCATCCTATGACTATCACTAAATGTTGTATCTTATACTTTATGATGAACGTATTTTATGATGACTGTGATCATCACATAGCTTTTATGTACACTGAGAGCTTATACACCAAAGACAAATTCCTTGTGTGTCCAATCATACTTGGCCAATAAATAGCAATAGCAATAGCAGTTAGACTTATATACCGCTTCATAGGGCTTTCAGCCCTCTCTAAGCGGTTTACAGAGTCAGCATATTGCCCCCAACAACAATCCGGGTCCTCATTTTACCCACCTCGGAAGGATGGAAGGCTAAGTCAACCCTGAGCCGGTGAGATTTGAACAGCCGAACTGCAGAACTGCAGTCAGCTGAAGTAGCCTGCAGTGCTGCATTTAACCACTGCGCCACATCTGCTCTTAATTCAGTTCTTTAAAGAAATGAATTCAATTCTATTCTATTCTATTATTTTTATTATTATTATTTTTCTACAAACACATCATTATGTGAAGAGTGTGGAACCAGTTACATTTTAGTACAAATAATACAATACCCTTCCTATTCAACATAATTAATAATCTTATAGACTTTTAGTAGTAATACACATATTTTGTTGAATTATAATTTTTCCTTAATTATTCAATATTTCAATATATTGATTTTTTTGTCAATCTCCATATTCTTTTTTTTTTTTTTTTGCAATCTCCATATTCTTGATATCACTCTTTTTACTACAGATAAAATACCAATAATCATATTTGTTTTATTCTATTCTACTCTACTTTACTCTACTCTATTCTAGAGACACTACGTTGAATGTTCTGTTGTAAATTATTGGTACATGCATTAAAATGGCAATAAGGAGTTATGAGCACATCAATAGCTCCATCTTTTTTGTGAAATTTTCTCCATTTCTCACCAGATAAACTAGAGCTATTATGACATGAACCCTGGCAATATAAATAGTAGTGGTGTAAGATATATTACATTCATTAAACCTTTTCCAATTCCAAGTTTAGCAAAATTAGCTAGAATTCTTTGAAGAACTTTCACTTGCATGGTTCTTTTTCTTTTGTTTTTCTTTTTGCAAAATTAAGGGTGGGAAATCCTTTTGGAAGGAAACTTTCATTACCATTCTTAATATCTCCAAACACAAAACATGATGCAATATTACTCTGAAATATGGCTATTTGGTACTGAAAATCAACAGTGTGATAATTGAAGTATTGATTTTCCCAATCCAATTTATATCTTTTCTGTCCCCAAATATCAAAGCACCCAAATTTAGCCCTGTCTCCTCCTCTAATGCCAAAATGATCTTTTATCATCTTCTAAGGTGAGGTGGGAGGTGAAGATAAGGTCATGATCTCTCAGTTACCATCTAATCCTGGAATACTATGTAGCAAGGGTGCTATTAATAGCTTGAGAAGTAACAGAGCATGATAACTCAATCTTGATTAGGTTGCACATTTTAATATGTTATACAGTTGCAAGAAAAAGTATGTGAACCCTTGGGGTTATGTGGAGTTTTGCATGAATTGGTCATAAAATGTGCTCTGAACTTCATCTAAGTCACAACAATAGAAAAACACAGTCTGCTGAAAATAATACTACACAAACATTAGATGTTGCCATGGTTTAATTGCACATAACATGTAAACATTCACAGTGCAGGGAGGAAAAAGTATGTGAACCCTTGGTCTTAATAACTGGTTGACCCTCATTTGGCAGCATTAACCTCAACCAAACGTTTCTTGTAGTTGCAGATCAGACCTGCACAACGATCTGGAGTAATTGTGGACCACTCCTCTTCACAAAACTGTTTCAGTGTAGCAATATTCTTGGGATGTCTGGTGTGAATCGCTCTCTTAAGGTCATGCCACAGCATTTCAATCAGTTGAGGTCAGGACTTTGACTGGGCCACTCCAGAGGGCGTATTCTGTGCTGTTGAAGCCATTTTTGTGTTGACTTGCTTGTATGCTTTGGGTCATTGTCCTGTTGCATCCCCTGCGGAGCTTCAGTTGGCAGACAGATGGTCGTACGTTTTCCTGCAAAATGTCTTGATAAACTCTGGAATTCATTTTCCTATCAATGACAACAATCCGTCCAGGCCCTGAGGCAGCAAAGCAGCCCCAAACCATGATGCTACCTCCGCCATGTTTTACAGTGGGAATGAGATTTTGATGTTGGTGTGCTGTGCCTTTTTTTCTCCACACATAGTATTGTGTGTTTTTCCCAAACAACTCAATTTTGTTTTCATCTGTCCACAGTATATTTTGCCAGTAGTGCTGTGGAACATCCAGGTGCTCTTTTGCAAACTTCAAACGTGCTGCAATAATTTTTTTTGGACACCAATGGCTTCCTCCGTGGTGTCCTCCCATGTACTCCATTCTTGTTTAATGTTTTCCTTATTGTAGCTGTGTCAACAAAAATGTTAGCATGTGCCAGAGATTTCTATAGGTCTTTAGCTGACACTCTAGGATTCTTCTTTACCTCATGAAGCATTCTGCACTGTGCTCTTGCAGTCATTTTTACAGGACGACCACACCTAGGGAGAGTAGCAAGAGTGCTAAACTTTCTCCATTTGTAGACAGTCTGTCTTACCGTGGACACATGAACATCAAGGCTTTTTGGAGATACTTTTGTAACCTTTTCCAGCTTCATGCAAGTCAACAATTCTTGATCATAGGTCTTCTGAGAGCTCTTTTCTGCGAGGCATGGTTCACATCAGACAGTGCTTCTTGAAACCAGTAAACCCACAACAGGTGTGTGTTTTTAAAGGGCAGAACAGCTGTCAGCAACACATCCAATATCATCACACTGATTGGAGTCAAGGTTGGCTCACTCCTGGCTCCAATTAGCTCTTGGAGACATCATTAGGCTAGGGGCTCACATACTTTTTCCTCCCTGCACTGTGAATATTTACATGTCATGTGCAATTAAACCATGGCAACATCTAATGTTTGTGTAGTATTATTTTCAGCAGACTGTGTTTGTCTATTGTTGTGACTTAGATGAAGTTCAGAGCACATTTTATGACCAATTCATGCACAACTCTGTGTAATCCCAAGGGGTTCACATACTTTTTCTTGCAACTGTACATATTTCTGTTTTAATCAACAATAAACCAAATAAGTCCAGCAAAATCTTTATATTATTTTTGTCTTAGTTACTGATATCCAGGCTGGTTTTTCTTTATTGCATTGTTTCTCAAAACTGAAGTATCTCTGCAATTGTAAATTGCATTAAATGAAATTAAACATTAAAAGATATACTATGTAAACTTTAAAAATAGAGATCATTTCTGGCAAATATCCAATGGCTGCATTATTCAAAACATATTCATTGGATAATAGTGATGTGATATTCTAGCCACATAATAGCCCAAATCTAATTCTGGCACCATGTTATATGCAAATGTACTTGTTGTTTTACTTTTCTGACAATGCAACATTGAAATGTAATGTCTGAGAAAACAATAGTTGAAAATCTTTATAACGAGATCAAGTGCTTTTTGTGATAAATGAATACATGTATTTTCTTCTTTATATTTATAATAATTTAGGTAATCTACAAGAAATCCCAAATAGCCTGTCCTCTCCCAGTCTTGGACAATAAAGTTGGGAACTGGTCCTATAATGATACTGCAGTTCTGCTACATGTAGTGGGGTTACCAAATGATTCTGCTAATTTGGAATTAAATTTGATGATGGACAGCACTAACAAACAATATTCTTCAGTTTTTGAAGAAACCAAAGCTAAGCTACATCAAAGTGGAGTAGAATATGAAGCCCATAGAGAAGACAAAAACAAATGCCAAGCCAAGTATTTTATGTTTAACTCACGGGTAAGAGCCTGTTATCATATATCCAACAGAAAATAACCTCTATAAATGTTGATCTTCTCCATTAAAGAGTGAGTTCTGGAAATTTTAAATATGTGAACTATATTGGTCACTGCTGAAATCTGAATAGTGGCCATGTGTTGTTGGATCATGGTTAGAAGAATATACAGTAGAAGCAATAGTCCCATAACCAATATTGTCCTCATTCTCCTACTTTCCAAATTTAACATAAGATATGTTTGAGTCACTTCCTTTCAAAATAGATCTCTGGCTACCACCTTCTTGGTCTAACTCTGTTCATCTGGGCTTCTGACTTGCTTAGAGCTTTAACATTAATTATTGCATCTTAGCAATCAGAGGTGGGTTCCTACAGGTACAGTTTGGTTCAGCTAAATAGGTAGTAACTCCGGTGGACACATGGCCATACAGGTTCTATTGGCGGCGCCATAGTCGCCACCATCTTGTTTTTTGCTTCTCCACAGAAGCATTTTTAGTACTGTGTATGTGCCCCACCCTGCCCAGTCTCTGCTCTGCAACTTGCCTGCCTGAAGCGCTGTGCCCCTGATCTGTCTGCCAGGTAAGCCTGCAAGTCATGGCTTAGCTAGCTGCCCTGCCCCCTTCCATGCAGCCCGCAGCCCTGCCATGCTACTCTGCCTTCCATGCGGCCTTCCCAGCAGTCCTCCATGCCCACTTGCCTTCCAAGGTTGGCGTCCAGCTCAGCCTGGTGGCCTTTGGGAGAAATGCAGATGCTGCACCGTGGCTGAGAGGCGCAGTGGTGCTTTGGGAAAGTAAGTGGACATCCTGGGGCTGCTGAACATGCTCCTGCCCCATTCTGCAAAGGCAGAGCCCATGCTTCAGGGTAATCCAAAGAGGGGAGGGGAATGCTGCAGAAAAGACTGCCTTCCACCTGGGCCCGCATGTCTCCCGTGCCAGCTCTGTGGGGCTTCAGACTCTGAAGCAGCCCACTGGCTTCCCACTGCAGCCCTTGGTGGAGACACAAGGACTGCTCTGGGGCTGACAGGGCAGGCAGTGCACATGTGCAGCAGCCCCAAGGACATTCACTTGGCACCTGCCCTCCTAGAGCGCCACCGCCACCGCCTCTGCCCCTCTCAGCCCCAGAGCAGATGGGATGGTTGCATTGAGGGGAGGAGGGGAAAATGCAGGGGGAGCGGGCAAGCCAGAGCCTGGGCAGCCCCAGATGGGATGGTTGCATTGAGGAGAGGAAAATGCGGGGGGAGCAGGCAAGCCAGAGTGTGGGTGGTCGCAGATGGGATGGTTGCATTGAGGGGAGGAGGGGAAAATGCAGGGGGAGCGGGCAGGCCGGAGTGTGTATAGCCGCAGATGGGCGAGCGGATGTGGAGCAGAGCGGAGGGGATAACTGCATTGAGGGAAGGAGGAGAAAACACAGTTATGTAGAACAGCCACCTGTCTGCCTGGGACCTGCTTCTTCCTCTCCCAGTTCTCTCTGCATGCCCACTTTTATTCCTGCAAAACATGGCATCAGCCATGAGGAGGAGAAGCAGGGCAGGCAAATGGAGGCTCCGTGTGGAAGGCGAGAGTGCAGCGGCGGGGAAGGCTGACTGTCCCCCATGTCTCAGAGGAAGGAGGCAGGGGTGCCGGCATGGGGCTCACTTCCCTTACTGCCCCCTCCTCGCCAGCTACAGCTGGGGCCCCACCAGCTCTGCTTAGCTGGGTATCTGTTCATGAAAGCGGCAAGGGGGCAAACAGCGGTGAGTGGTAAGGGAAGTGAGCACTGGGCCACCATACCTGCCTCCTTCCTCCAAGAACCATGGCAGTGGGGAAAGTGAGGCTTCTTTGTCAGCTTCCCAGCTGGCAAAACAGAAATTTTCACAGTTCTGTGGGTGTGACTAGGTGGGGGTGGGGGGCATGTGACTGTATGTGCATGAGTGATGTTAAGGTAGCCATGCCCACTCAGCCACATGTCCCCCCTCTCCTAGCCATGCCCACAGATCCGATAGTAAAATAATGTGAAGCCCACCCTGATAGCAACCCCTTACAGGGTTCAGGAAATTGAATTCAGGTTGCCCAGGAAAAAGCAAGCCCAGCATTAACCAGAACTGTTTGTTTGTTTGTTTGTTTGTTTGTTTGTTTGTTTCAGACTGCCTATACAATACCAATTCTGGCATTTGCATTTGTATGCCATCCAGAAGTGTTACCTATATACAGTGAACTTAAAAAGTAAGACTACTCACAGATTTCCTCTGCTTTTTTTTTCATAAAGACTGCAATTTTTCCATAGCAAAACGTTACTATTTATTATTTCTGTTTCACTTTTCTTTGGTTTATTGTTAATTTGTCATTTCATTTTGTACTGTAATAGTAACTTACTGATTGATTAGTGTATAGGCAGTCTGTGGGTTAAGATCAAACTTGCAGACAATTTGTATTGATTAACAAGCTGCATATTACTAAAAATGGCAGACAGTCTTCTTCTTTCTCACGTTGACAAACCGCTGAAGCTGTGCAATGTTTTCATGAACCGCTGAAGCTGCACATTTTTATATACATTGTATTTTCAGTGGTTCATGAAAATATTACATTTTTCTTAACCATGGATTACCTCTATAATATCAAGGGAAGATAAGCTTTCTTTGGGACACTGGTAACACTTCTGTTTTTGGATGTACTCAAAGCTAGTGTGACCATGAAGCAACAGATCTTTAATGACAACATAATCCCACCCTCAACCATTTCAGCCAAATTTGTCAGTTATTTCTTCCTACTGGAGGACAAACCTACATTTAACTCCTTTTTCAACTGGGCTTCCTAAGTAAACTATTTTCTCAGTTGTGGCATAGAATATTATTTCTTTGCGAGCAATGAAGTAAGAGTTAACTGATAGTCCTTATGCTTTCTGTGTATAAAATAACTTGAAGAATTGCACCATTTCATTCTTAATCTCAACAGAAAAATAAATTTCAATTATTATTATACTATTACAGTATTAATATTTCTTATCATCCATTAACCAGAATTGTATCGAGCCTCCTTAAAAAGGGCAAGTATAATCTCCAGCTATTTATTTTTAAATAAAATGAATAAATGAAGTTATATACAGTAAATGACTCAGAATGACATGGTGATGTAGGGAAATTTAAACTTGTGAAATCTTAAGAATTCATTCCCACTTCACATTATAGTTCCTAAAGTTCCTTTAGGCATGACAGAAGTCTGGTATAGAATTAATAACCAAATGAAGCCACTTGCTGTACTGAATACATGAAAGGCTGAAAGAGGGGTCCTTGGTATTCTCTGAGCTTGGTTGTTTTCTTGCAGATGTTTCAGTATCCAAACTAGGTAACACCATTAATGCTACTATTAGGTGTAGCACTGATGATGTTACCTATTTTGGGTAATGAAATGTCTTCAGGAAAACAACCAAGTTCAGAGAGCACCAAGGACTCCTCATTTTGATCCTCAGCTACAAATATTTTCCTTTAATACAGCTGAAAGAGCCACAAGGTAATCATCAGTTTCTTTCCCTCTCAATCTTTCTCATATACATATATAAAGCTACATGAATAAAATAATCCTCCTAGTAATTAACTGTCCATTGCTATATTCTCAGCCGATCTCAAAAACGGATGCAAAATGTTTCCAATGTCTCCATCATGGGAATGCTCATCATGTACCTCCTCGCTGCCCTTTTTGGCTATCTTACTTTCTATGGTGAGTTTAAGCTGATCTGAAATGCTCAACATATCTGTTCAGGTTTCATATTATTCCGAATCTGTTTGCAAGGAAACAGATTCTGAATAATCCTTGTAATAGCTATTTCCCTTCAGTGGATTGTTGTTGTTGCTGTTTTCTAAAAAAAAAAAAATCAGCTTTAGTTTGCTATCTATAAAATAATTGTGCACAGTAAGGAATTTATTTTATCTGAGCAATTTAATATATCAACTTCATATGCTAAAATCAAGGTATTGTTTGATTCTCTTCTACCATAGTTAATCCCTAAAGCAAGGAAAAGATAACTGAATTCTGCACAACTGCCCTAATGATGAATATATTGCAAATTAGTCTCCATGTCGGGATTTTTGCTGTTTATTAATTCCAAACTGTTCAAAGTGAAGGTATACCATGTAATGATGAAGTTGCTTGAGAAAACTTATAGAGAATGTTCTTTTTTATCAGGTGAAGTAGAAGATGAATTGCTTCATACATATAGGAAGGTTTACACCTTTGATACTCTACTCTTGATGGTTCGTCTTGCAGTTCTTGTGGCTGTGACTCTCACTGTACCAATAGTCCTATTTCCAGTAAGTCATTTTAAGCAAACTTTAAGCAGCCCATCCATGATGGTGTTCTTCCACCATACCCTCTTGTAATCTACTTCAAGAAATTTGTGTAAAATAGGTCTGTTTTTTTAATGACAATGTGACATGACATTAAAAACCTTATAGAATATTACAGACAAAAATCTAGAAAGGTAAATTTAAGCATTTAAAGGGGCTATTTTAGATTTTAAAAATTATTTCAGGAATTGAATTAATGATCTTGACCTATTAAAGAAATTGCTCCGATCACCAGAGAACTCAAGACTCATAGTTCCAGTTTAATACGGTAGCCAGCTATAACCTCTTCCAAGATACGCCATTCTGAAAAATGAACATATACTAAGCATTACGTGACCATAAGCACATTATCTTCTCTTACATGGGGATATTCTTCAATTGGCGTTTTTCCCCTAAAATCCCATTTAGGGAAATATATTTTGTTATTATCTATGGATGCTACTATTTTGACTAAACTAAGATCAGCCTTGAGTTTTAAATACTGTTTATAGAAGAAATGCTTGTGGAAAAATTTATAACCTAAAGGAACAGTCTCCATGGTACTAAAGTCAGTGAGAAAATAGCTACTGATTGTTTTTACAGACTCCAAGCTGATGCTATTTTTTCATGTTTGGCATCTGCACTTAAGACTTTTTTTCCCCTTTTAACAAGTCAAGCGACTTCACCGTAATGTTGGCCACTGGAGCAGCTATTAACCTTTTACCTAGTAGTTATCCCTATATCTACATAGCTGCTATAGAAATGCTGTCCAGGCTTCAGATATTTGCAGAGCAGGCCAAACAGAATCATATATCCACATTTATTTTTCCAGATGTCTCTTGTAGATGGAGTGATAGAGTGAAATTATATTTAATAGACATATAGAACAAGCAAAAGTCCTTGCTTTAGTAAAAGAAGAAATTCTATAAATTTGATTACTGCAACTATAAAGTGAATATTCTGAGATGCTTATGAATAAGATATCTCCTTTATGGATTTCACTGGTAACTATACTAATATCCTTATCCAAGTCAGGTTTCATCAGTATCTTTTTTAATAAGTAGAACTACTGTGTCTCCCTGAAAAGAAGACAGGGTCTTATTTTCTTTTGACCCCCGAAATAAGCACATGGCCTTGTTTTTGGGGAGGTCTTATTATTTTTGAGGTAAAGGAGGCAGCGAGCCTGGTCACCTCATGGCTGCTGCTGTGTTGCAGTATTTTCAGGGAGGGCTTATTTTAGAGCATGCGCTCAAAAGTCTAATTGGACTTATTATGCGGGGAGGTCTTATTTTCGGGTAAACAGGGTAATAAGTAGAACTTATTTTTGATATTTTTGTATTATTTTTAACATTAGATATTCTGTATCAAAGTACATTTTTTTATTTATAAAACCTCGGGTTAAAAAGGGCATATTTACAAAGATGTAAAATGAACATTTCTTGCTACAAAATGTTTAAAGGGCATAATAAAACTAAAATATACTGTTGTTTTTTTATAGATTCGTACATCTCTTACCACACTCTTGTTCCCCAGAAGACCTTTCAGTTGGATAAGACATTTCCTCATTGCTATTATTATTCTTATATTTAATAACCTTTTAGTCATTTTTGTTCCTACTATTAAGGACATCTTTGGATTCATAGGTATGAATGCTTTCTCTTGCTCTCATTGTTTTAAAGAAAGAATATTGACATGTTCATTTTTGGCAAAACTCCTTTCTCTAACCTGGATCTGCTGGATCTAGAATCCCTGCTAAATTATTGTGGACTCTGAGAAGTTCTTTTTTTTTCTCAATAGAAGGGAATACTTATAGCTTGGGGTTGAACTGAGGGGTTGTTGGTGCTGTTGGAGATTGGTTGTTTTCTTGCAAACGTTTCATTACCAAACTAGGTAACATCATCAGTGCAAAACAACCAAGCTCAGAAAGCTGTTGTTAATACAGAAAGGTAGATAAGATTCCATCTTTCCATCTTGGTGTACTTATAAGATGGGAGTCAAAAATGTTAAAATGACAGCCACAACTATTTGACCAAAGCACCACCTATTTGTTCATGCATCACAGTGAAATAATGCATTACCTAGAAAGGAACAGTTCTTCAGTTGTAAAGTAAAGGTAGCCATCTTGATTTTTTTTTCTATCCACCCCTATGGTCACCCATGCTTTTATTCCTTATAACAACTAGGAGCCTTTCATACAATTATTTTTGCATAGAGGAAGTGAAACATCCTCCTCTTGTTCAGATGCCAATCCAGAGAAGACTCCACACAAAACTTCTAGATTGGGTCTAGATTTTTAGATTTCAGGATGAAGACTTTTAATTATTTCCACAATTGATCAGGTGTTTGGATAATAATGGGAATAATTTTGGAGGAGGAAGGAATGAGTAGACTCCTAGTGTTCTAGATTATAACACCAGATGACTTTTTGAAATATATTATCAGAGCCTTTCTTCTTTTCTAGCATATCATTTGTAAAGTTTAAAATTGTTTATTCTTGCATTTTAATTCCTCATTCTGTTTTGGCTTTGGTATTTATAGGCATTGTTATTATCCTGTCACTATAATCTACTTTGGGAAATATTTGTTTAATAGAAAAATAGACCCATAGATACATTCATAGAAATGTCAGGTATTGTAATAGAAGATTCTCATTGGATATGTTTAACTTCAGGCAATAGAATTTACTGGATACCTGATAATATAATATTAAAAATGCATGTTCAGAAAACAGTAATTTTAGTTGCTGCAATCAGTCAGATTGGAGCAACAACTACAACATTGAAAATTCAAATTTAGTATTAGGTCCCCTGGGCTACAAGAGAGCAATTGTTTCTTATCTAGCATTTGAGTAGAAATATTCAAGGGATCTAATTTAAGTGAAATAGAGGAAGGTTGTATGCAAGGGTTTGTTACCGAGCTTATAATGTTAGAACCTCCAAAATTGGAGTAGTTATCTTGTCAAGCTACAGCCCAGAAGTTGGCAAGCTATAAATCTCACCTCTCCAAACAATGAACCATCTAATTGAGAATAGGCAGGAAACATTAAGATAGATCAGATAAATTAGACTTTTATTATAGATAAGAATTAAAAGACATGTACACAATAATTTATCTTCTGATATGTAAGACAAAGTATTTAAATACTACTATGTTTCACAGCAGTATTTCAGCAACTTTAAGGATGTGTGGACTTCACTCCCAGAATTCTTCAACCAGCACTAAAGTTGCTGAGATTGAAAAACACTGCTGCAAACTTTAAAGTCTTTGATTTTTGAATCAATTGAGAATTGATGGTTTGCTTGGTAGTGTTGGATGACAGACATGTTTATATAATAGCCAACTTTAGCATATAAGTGCTAGTTACCACCTAACTAGATTCAGCCCTTACCTTTGCAGAGAAAACATTGGCATATAACTTGCATGAAAGTGTATATGTTACTGTGCTTTGTAGAGAAATTAACAGTAATAAGCCTCTCTTTTTTTAAGCCTTTTAGCTTGCTTTCATTTCCCAAACAGTAAGACTATGTTTCCTACTGTAGGTGCCTCTGCTGCAACAATGCTGATTTTTATTTTGCCTGCTGCCTTTTATCTTCGGATTGTCAAAAAAGAGCCTTTGAGGTCACCTCAAAAGATTGGAGTGAGTCATTCAGATTTTTTCAATTATTGAGCTACATTGTAGCTTTTCCTACTAATTAATTGTTTTTACTATACTTTCCCAATTACAGGCCCTGATTTTCCTCATTGTTGGCATAATCTTTATGTTTGGGAGCATGACTCTAATTCTCTTGGATTGGATTTACAACTCTTCACATTCCAATCAGCATTAATTTGGAAGGAAATTGTTTGTTTTTCTTTGCCATCAAAGTGGTTGAATTTCATTAGCCATGTGCAAGCAAACAAACAAAAGACTTTTGACTATAGAAGAGGACATTACTTCTAGTAAATGGCAAGATTCCAAAGTCTTTGTTAATACCACTAAATAGACCTAAAGTGGATTAAATCTCACTTTGGTGAAGGATGGTTATTTATGCATTATCACATGTGTCCTTTTTTTTTGGACCAGGACAGAATAAAAATGTGAAGTTCCCTGGATCTAATTATGTATATAATTAGACACAAAGACTGTTACCTTACTTTGGTTTAGATAGCTTCTATTTCTAGAAACTATTTCTAGAAACTAGAAAAAAAAGTTGTCCAGAAGTGGGGATCATTTGTGTGTGTGTGTATGTGTGTGTGTACATACTCAGTACATATAATGTATGTACATAAAGAAAAATGAAACTATTATTTTAAATGACTAACTATAACTTTAATAAGTACACTCAAAACAAGATATAAAAACAGCATCAATTTCTGAAAGTATTTCACTTACTCATCAATAACTTACATTAATTATAGGAGTGCCCACTACAGAAAGTGAGCAAATATGATAAATTCTTTATTATGCTAACTTTTAATAATATTGTTTATTACAAAGATTGACTGCTGCTGTGGGATGAAAAAGGGCCCTTTTCTCTGCAGCTGTGGTTTAGAGAGAGTATTTAGGCCATTGGATAGTTATAAATGACTATCAGAATTCTCCAATTTATGGAACTGTACTCAAAAGATAAATGAAATCTCAGCCAACTAAAGCTGTTCCTACAGCTGTTTACTGCTACCAAAGTATACTTTTATGATTGTATTATGTTGTCAAAAATGAGCATTCTCTGTCCCACCAATAAATTTAAAAGTTTTTATAGTGAGTTTCTCTGCTTCAATATGATGTCAATAATTGCATAATAAGGATATCTAATCATGACAACTGGAATGGACTCATATGCAAAAAGAGGCTGGTTCTAGTGGGATTTCTATGACAAGTATATTTAACATTTATCAAACTGATCCTTCACATGTAATTTTGTTTTGATCTTAATTATTTACGAAACTGGAACTTGGTTTATAATTTGTCTTCCACAGTAGTTCAAACTGATTTAACACAATCACATAGACTGTGAAAGCACACCAGGTAGTATTGTTGCATTTGTATTTGATAATATAGACAGTACAGCATATTATAAGTATTGATGTATTTGTTCTATATACTGTAATTATTTGTGTAGATATTTCTTTAGCAAAATTTCCTGTATGGTTTAATGTTTTGATTTTTATATATGCAGTAAGTTTGGGTAGTTGTTGCTTTAATATTCCCAAGCATGATGCTACTTAGATGCAGCACTGTTTCAATGAGCTCTAAAAGCTTCATTTCTCCAATACATGGCTAGAACTTTCTGAAAAGCCCAGAATAATACCTAAATAAAATGAAACATCAAATGTTACTACAATAAATGAAAATAAAATTAAAGGATGAAAGATTTATTTTTATTGATCTATTGTACAAAGTGCTGTATTATTTTGAACTACATAAACTACACCTGCAATTTGGTTTCAGGGTTCACATTTATTTTCCACACCTCTTGTGCTACTGATTATGACTTCAGTCATGAGTGACATATTTTCTAGATACTCTGATATGAAAAACAGAAGCTTTTACAGTATTAATCTCTGTTAGATCTCTGTTTATATAGATAAATACATGAGATTTTATATTGTTAGGATTATCTATTTCCCATCATTCCCAGTATGTTGCACTGTCTTATTCAAGACCAAACCGATCTCTCAGCAAAGGTTTGTTACATTTCAAAGCAAATGATCCCCTATTTCCTTTACTTTTTTTTTTAATTTAGGGGATCGTGTGCTGTGAAATAAGAGGACTTGAACAGTGTGTTAAATGTGGTTGGCATGCATTTGGCAAGCTAAGTATAATTTTCAAGAACAACTTCTCCCTATACCTAAAAAGAAAAGTTTTCAATCAGTATGTGCTATCTGCTCTAACATATGCCAGTGAAACATGGAGACTAACTTCACAGCTGATACAAAAGCTATGAGTGTCGCAAAGAGCCATGGAAAGATACATGCTCTGCATTACAATAGCAATAGCAATAGCAATAGCAATAGCAGTAGACTTATATACCGCTTCATAGGCCTTTCAGGCCTCTCTAAGCGGTTTACAGAGAGTCAGCATATTGCCCCCAACAATCTGGGTCCTCATTTTACCCACCTCGGAAGGATGGAAGGCTGAGTCAACCCTGAGCCGGTGAGATTTGAACCGCTGACCTGCTGATCTAGCAGTAGCCTGCAGTGCTGCATTTAACCACTGCGCCACCTTGGCAACATACTGTATATACTCAAGTATAAGCCGAGTTTTTCAGCCCACTTTTTGGGCTGAAAAAAGCCGCCTCGGCTTTTACTCGAGTCAGTGAAAAATTTGCCCGAAATGGAGGAGAAAAAGGGGCGGGGCCATGCCGCTGGGTGACGCTCGTGAATGGCCCGGCGCCCCTGTGAGTTTCCCCTCCCTCTGTGTCAGTTTGCCGCGCAGCGCGCACCGCACCATCCCCCCTCCTCACGTTCTAATGTAATGCAGGGCTGTCTTACGATTCCCCTTCCTCCCCCTCCTGCTGCTCTGCAACGATGTCCCATCTCCTCCTTGTTATGGCAAGCAGCCACATAACGATGTCCCAGAGCTAGTTTACTGTTTTTCTTTGAAATAAATATTCAAAAACATTATTGGTATCTATTTTTATTTTTGAAATTTACCGGTAGCTGCTGCATTTCCCACCCTAGGCTTATACTTGAGTCAATAACTTTTCCAGTTTTTTGTGGTAAAATTAGGTGCCTCGGCTTATATTCGGGCCGGCCTATACTCGAGTATATACGGTAGTAAGGCCTGCACATGGATTAGAGAACAAATGAAAGTATATGATATCATCAAGAGAGTAAAAGAATTGAAATAGAAATGGGCTGGTCACATAGCAAGAGGAACTGGTGGCAGGTAGACCAAGGCAGTCATAGAATGGATCCCACTTGATAAAAAGTGTCCATGAAAAAGAACTAAAACAAGATGGATCAATGACATCAGCAAGTATTGGCAAAAGAAAGTTCAGGACTATAAGTTGGAAACATGTGGAAGAGGCCTTCATCCCGCAGTGGTTACATGATGATGATGATGATGATGATGATGATGATGAAGAAGAAGAAGAAGAAGAAGAAGAAGAAGAAGAAGAATTAAAATTCTGCTGAATTTTGCTTTCCAGAAATTTAAGTATGTTTGTGCCTCCAACACTGAAAGCAATGATGTGTAAAATACATAATTGTGGGTTATTTGTATTATCTTATTAAGAGGACTATTTTAAAAGAAGATACAATGTTGTATTTTCTAATAGTCTGAAACCAATATCTTTAAATGTGCATATTGGACCATTACTACTGAATAACATTTTTAGCACTGGGAAATGCAGAAATGAACAGTTTACTAATTTTTGGCAGGTAAAGCTGGAATTTTATTGCAAGGTATACAACTGTATAAAATTTTGCTCCATATATTTTATTTAAGAATGAAGACTCCAAAAGAGCAGTTTCACAATAGGGTACAATAATAGAACACATTAGCATTGTAGGGAACAATGAAATTCAAAAATAAAATCCTTTGTATTGTCAATCATTGTAAATTAGTCATGCTAAAACTGCACCTAGCCAGGAAGGGGTGGGAAGAGGGTTAATGTATTCTTAATAGATGCCTCGGATTAGTTGTAACCCCAGAGAACCTATCCAATGGGACCAAATGGGAGGGATGAGGCGTCGCATTAGGGGTTGTGTATAAAATGTCTTGCTTTTGAATTCAGTGGTGTGGTTTTTGCCTTAGAAATTCCTGTTGAAATCTCGCTGAGATCCACCGCACATTGCAAACTGCCTTTTTTATTTTATTTTTTATAATAAAATTCTTTTCTTACCATCCAAGTTTTTTATGCAGAATTATTCCCAACAGCATTTTTCCAACATTATTAAAATGAAAAATGAAAATTGAACTGGATGATGATGATCTCTTTTATTCATTAAACATGAAACTCAGCCAACTGAACTTTTAAAAATGTGTCACAAATACCATTGACTTATTATTATATACTTTATTCATTAAACATGAAACTCAGCCAACTGAACATTCAAAAATGCATCACAAATACCATTGACTGGTGCTAATGGTTGATACGGTTTCCTGCCATCTTAGGTATCAACCAAATACATTCTTAAAATATAAGATGTTCCAAGTAGCACAGTTTTTTGCAGTTCCGCTGGTGTTATTGCAGGAAGCTGCAATTTGTTGATGTATCTTGTAAAATTCTTGGAATGGTGCCAAGTGCCCCAAAGGTGACCAGCTTTTGGCGGGACAGTCCCGCTTTTGAACAATTTGTCCCATGTCCCGCAGCATTTTTAAAAAGTCCCAACTCTCCGGATGCCCCTCCGACCCTCTCCTGAGGCAAAGGCAGAGCTCCTTTGGCCTGCAAGCTTATTCCGCCTTGCCCCCGAGTCTTGCTGCGGGGCGACCAAAGAAGCATGTTTTCCAGCACTTGGGAAAGACTCCCCCACCTCCCACGCCCCTCGCCTGTCTCCTTCGGTCGGACAAGCCCACGTGTCATCGCGCAGCACTGGAGCGCGCGCCCCCTGCATGGAATCCCCCACCCGGGTTTCTCTCCCCCCCTTTTTTGTCAGGGACGGAATGGAGGCGTCTGCCAAGTGATGGCTGCTGGTCCAGCTGGGGCTGCTTCTGACTCGCCTTCCAGGTAAGAGCCGGCAGGGGGGGGGTCGCCATCTCCCATAGGACCTATCCTCCCCCCCCCTCTTGCCTTTCCTTCTGCTTGCTCCATTCCAGCGGAGGCTGAGCCCACCTCTTATTTGGACCTCCTGCATCCCCCCCCAAACGGAGCACCCCATTTCAAGCAACGAGGGGCACCAAGCAGGGCAGGGTTGCAAACACCCCCTTCCCCCCAAGGCTGTAGGCGAAAGCTGCTCTCCCGTTCCTGCCCTGACTTCCTGGAGCCATCTCTGTGGAGGTCCTTTTTGGCATTAATGCAAAGCCTTGAGGGGAGAACAGGGCGCGCCCAGGCACCTGTCTTGGACTGCCCCTGAATCAGGAATGCTGGAGAAGGGGGCACGGATCGCTGGCTTTTTAAAACAACTTTTTGGAAGGAGGATGGGGTGAGTACTGAAGGCATCCCGGCTGAAATCACTTTTTAAAAAAGCCATTTAAAAAAATCCCACTTTTAAGGCGGTGAGCAGATCTAATGCTCCTTCCGACTCCCCACAACAGAGAAAGGGAGGGGGGAAAGAAAGTTAGGGAAAGAAGGAAGGAAAGAAAAGAAAGAGGGAAGGAAAGAAGGAAGGAAGGAAAAGAAGGAAGGAAAGGAGGAAGGAAGGAAAGGAGGAAGGAAGGAAAGAAGGGGGGAAAAAGAGTGACTGGCCTCATTTCATCCAAGCAGGTTTTCATGCCTAAAATGGGACTAGAAACTCCTGATTTCTTGTCTGATGCCTGAACCACTACTAGGCAAACTGGCTCTCTTATCCATATTTGATCTACTGTGACCAAATATCTTCCAAATCGTGCCAGGAAAGCAGCTCAGCACAGCTGCATTGAGCAACAGGAATAATTTTTACGGCTGTATAGTTTCTCCTTTTGCAAAACTAGCAGATTAAACAGCAAACTCGCCACAAGATTGCAAGTAACTTCTAAAACTTCTCCTCAAATAGCAGTTATCTGAAACTACCCAGTGAGCAGAGTTGGGTACCGTATATACTCGAGTATAAGCCGAGTTTTTCAGCCCACTTTTTGGGCTGAAAAAAGCCGCCTCGGCTTATACTCGAGTCTACAACTGGATCCGGCAGTGCTGCTGCCTGTTGGAGGAGGAGGAGGCGAACCAGCCTGCCATCGCCGGCCACCGCTAGCCCTGCCGCTCTTCCCACCCCCTTCCAAGCCCCACAGTCCAGCGGATGGAGCAGCGAAGCCCCGGGGCTTTGCTGCTGCTCCCCGCATTTTCTGCACGGGGATCCCTTGGAGAGGGGATTCCAGCCTGCCATCGCCAGCCACCGCTAGCCCTGCCGCTCTTCCCACCCCCTTCCAAGCCCCACAGTCCAGCGGATGGAGCAGCGAAGCCCCGGGGCTTCGCTGCTGCTCCCCGCATTTTCTGCACGGGGATCCCTTGGAGAGGGGATTCCAGCCTGCCATCGCCATACGGTAGCTAGTTTTAAGTTTTCTCCCCATTCTTCCTGTGCTTACCAGCATCAAGCGGCTTGGGAAGGCGGGGTGGGGTGGGGTATGAGCGGACGGCTAAAACGAGACACCTGGTCGTTGGGATCAAGGAAAGATGACATTCGAGATAAATAATGATAATAATAATAACAACAACAATAACAATTGCTGTTGTTTGTCCAAGGTGGGAATCCGTCGGATCCCTAGCCTTAGTTTGATGCAACACACGCAGGAATCAGGTCGGGGGAAACAGCTGGTTTTCCAGGGAAAGGTTGTTAAGATTGCGCAGCCGGCGCGAGCCTGTCTACGGCTGCTTCAAGGCAGGAGGACGGGCGCCTCCACCACACCCCCATCTTCGTGCCCCTCCGCCAGCCTAACCCGGCTGTTTTAACGGGAGCGAAAAGGGGAGGTTGTACCCCCCCACTTTTCTCGAGGCTTTTCTGGTGTTTGTGTGTGTGTGTGAATTCCAGCGACGCCTCGCTGATAATTGTGGGGAGGCAGCAGGCGAGCGGTGGTTCCGCTGGATTGGCGACTGCGGGGTGCGCCGCGGAGAAAGCATGCGATGGAATGTGCTTTCCCTACGCGGCTGAATTTTCAAGGCATTAGTGGAGATGGGGGCTTTCATGTGGGTGGGGGAGTTTGGGGAGAAATAAAGCCGCCTCTCCGGTGAGAACTAAGAAGAGGGGCGAGGGGGAGAGGAGTGGAGAGGCGGCTTTTTCCTCAGTCGCCCCGCCATTGGGGTGCTTCCATTCCTCCCAACCTTCCCCCCTCCGAGAATTCTTGGGGCGCTTAGGAAGGCTTTTCCCACGCCGCCCCTTGAGGGGAAGCCTCTGCTAAGAGAAAATGTACTTCGGTTGGTTTGTTTTTCTCTCGGGTCGGCCCGAAGCTGGGAACGCAGCGAGAAGGCTCGGCTTGTATTTATGGACGCGGCTTAAAGGCGCGTTTGAGTGCAAGCAAGTCTTCTCAGCGGCTGGAAATAAACAAGCCGTTCTCGCCGTCGCGGGCGTCTCTGCTTAGCGCCTTCTTGAGCGAAGGGGAAATGGCGGGGTAGAGGAAATGGGAGGCTCAGCGGCCGCAAGACTCCTCGGTAGTCGAAATAGGTTAAACCCGGGGAAAGCGACTCCCAGAGAGGGGATTAGAAGTCCATTAATTCGAATGCGATGGCTTGGGGGAAACGTGGCAGTGTTGACGCCCAATAACTTGAATGGGACGACCTGTGGGGCTTGTAAGGGGGTGGGAAGAGCGGCAGGGCTAGCGGTGGCCGGCGATGGCAGGCTGGTTCGCCGCCTCCTCCTCCAACAGCACTGCCGGATATCCGCCCAACGCTGCGGGGGCTCCAGCGGGAGCTTTGGCGGCTTCACCTCAGCCGCAGCGCTGGGCAGCAAATGTGCTGGTGCTGTTGGAGGAGGAGGAGGCGGCGGCAGCAATAGCACCTGAGGACAGGACAAGAAGCAATGGAAACTTGTCAGAAGGAGACTCAAGCTGGAAATAACGAGCAATCTGACAGTAAGAACAATTAAAATCCTAGGAAAATGTCCTTTCATGAAAAATTACTTTTTCAGTTAACTCTGCCTGACATTAGTTGGGTGAACAGAAATATTAGTTGGCCAATTCTAAAAGGGAGCACCAGAAAGAACTTAAAATATTTTTTAAGAGAGCTGGGTTTTTCATTTATATTATATGTATGAACAGAATTAACACAAATTGCAGATACCAATCAAACATAAAGAAAAAAAGGATGAAATAATGCTCATTTTTAAAAACTCAGTGAAAATAAAAACAATATACCAAGAAGGTGGCATACTGGTTGTGATTTGATCTCTTCGGGGGATCCCGGGGATCCCCTATACAAGTATTTTAATATTGCAGACTTGCAGTATTATGTCATACTGATATTATAGAACACTTTAATTAAGCGGGTCCCTTGAATAAACATAACTTTGAGTTTCAAATAACACTGATTTTTTATTTTTGAAATTTACCGTAGCTGCTGCATTTCCCACCCTAGGCTTATACTCGAGTCAATAACTTTTCCAGCTTTTTGGGGTAAAATTAGGTGCCTCGGCTTATATTCGGGTCGGCTTATACTCGAGTATATACGGTAGTTTTGATATTGATATTATTGTATCTCTGTATAAAGCCATGAATTTGTTATAGAAGTCATAGACAAATAGCTGTGCTTTGGGGTCATTACAGGTGTTTGGAATAGAAGAACATAGGTGTTTTCTGATATGGAAGCATTTTATATAAAACAGAGTGCAACATTGGCTAATAAACAATAGCTCCAAACTTAGTTTTAAATTCATACATTTAAAGTCATTGCTATTTTCACATACTATGTGAACGAGACAGTTTTTATATTCCAACACTTCAGGATACAGTGTTAAGCTTATTGCATTGGGAGATTTTGTACAACATTTGCTTAAAATATTTAAGCAAAAAATGGTTGGATACTTTATTGTTTAGAATGCAAGGCAAGCACACTTCAATTTTAAGGGACTGGGATTATTTCCATATACTGTACAGCTAGACCTCGATTTACAACCACAATTGACCCTAAAATTTCCATTGCAAAGCAAGACGGTTCCTCATTTCATGACCTTTCTTTCCACAGTTGTTAAGTGAGTCACTGCAATTGTTAAGTGAACCATGCAGTCATTAAGCAAGTTTGGCTTTTCCCGGTCACTTTGCTTGTTGGAAACCAGCTGGGAGAGTGACAAATGGTGATCGCATAATCCTGGATACTGCAACTATCATGAACACATGCCAGGTGCCAAGCAAATTTTGACCATGTGGTCATGAGGATGGTGCAGTGGTCATAAAGGAGAAAAACAATCACAAGTCTGGGCTTGCGCATGTGCGAGATCCGGATGGCTGCCTGGCTTTCTCGCTCTGTAGAAACCGGGGAGAAAAAGACTTTGGAGAGCCTCTGGAATCTGCCACAACTTCTTAAATAAAGGTCCCCTGGAAGGACTGGAACCCTAGGGAGCGCGAGAGGATTGGTATTTTAAAGAACGGCCGCTTTCGGGCGTTTTTCAAGTGGTGAAACCTCGGTGGCTTGAAATCACCCACGCTGCGCAGAGGAGAAGATGGCGGCGCCCCGCTGCTGACGGCAGCGTTCTATCTTAATTTCTGGCATTTGGACCTTACTCTAACTTGATCCAACTGAGCGGTGAGCCTGGGGACCCCACTATCTATCATCGCCCCAAAAAGGTGTGGATTTATCGGGGCCTTTTCGGGACGGGCAGATCAGGCGGCTGGCTGTGGTTGCTGCTGCCGTAGCCTTCCTTGGACGCCCCCCCCCATCTTGCTCGCCCCTCTCATCATCACAGCCTCTCCCCTTCGCCCTTCTGCGGGTCTGGCCTGGCAAAATCTTTCCTGCCCAGTACTGATGTTCCTAGCCGGCCGTGACCATTTCAGCGGCCCGGATTACACCTTGGAGTGGTGAGGAAGATGGCGGCCCCGTGCTGCTGATAGCAGCGTTTATAACTTTTGGCATTTCAGAGTCCAGGGAATAGGAGAAGAGAGAGGCCTGGATGCTCCTCCCCCCTTCTTCATCTTGCTTGCCTCCCGCCGCCGCAGCCTCGCCCCTTCATTATTTCTGCATGCTGGACATTTTCTCCTTCTGCCACCCTGGCTGCTGTGGAGCCTTGCCATATCCCTACCCAGCACTGACTCTCCACTGCCTTGGCCTGTGACCATCTGTTTTGGCCTGTAACAACTGTCCTCCTCCGACCGCTTGCTACCCACCACTGCCCCTGGATAGATAGGGATAGATAGGGATAGATAGGGATAGATAGGGATAGATAGGGATAGATAGGGATAGATAGGGATAGATAGGGATAGATAGGGATAGATAGGGATAGATAGGGATAGATAGGGATAGATAGGGATAGATAGGGATAGATAGGGATAGATAGGGATAGATAGGGATAGATAGATAGGGATAGATAGATAGGGATAGATAGATAAATAGGTATAGGTACTGTGGGCAATGTCCATCTGATGGTGCACTCGGCCTGGGGGAAGGAGCGATAGAGGTTAGAGTTAGGGTTGGGGGTTGGGGTTAGGGTCGGGTTGGGTTGGGTTAAAGTTAGGGTCAGGGTCAGGGTCAGGGTCAGGGTCAGGGTTAGGGTTGGGTTAGGGTTAGGGCCAGGGTTAGGGCTAGGGTTAGGGTTGGGTTAGGGTCAGGAGCGATAGAGGATGGCAGTCTCAAGGGTGAGGACTTGGCGTCTTGAAAACTGACGCTCTCCCTTCCTCCTTTTCGATCTGTTCCAGCCACCTCCAGACTTTGGTCTCCCAGACTTTGGACCTCTTGGAACCTCAGGAGAAGGGGGAGACAAGACATTCCCCTGCACATGGTTCATTATAGGTGACTGTGTTAAACTTCATCTTGATTTGGAGGGTGTGAGAGTGGGAAGTTGCTGCTTGCTAACATTTGGCGTTTACGCCTTGCCCCCTCCCCCTCCATCTACAACCACCTTGCATACTACCGACTTTTGGACCTTTGGCCTTGGGCGTCCTTCTAGGACTTAGAGGAAGGGAGAGGAGCGGAGCAGCTCTCCCTTCTCCTTCATACCACCGCTTTTAAATCGCACTAGCACAGTGCTCTGCAAATTTTATGAATGTGGTGTGGATGGTGTGCCTGTTTGATGTTTGTACCCACTTTTTAAAATTTCATTATTGTTGTAGTTTTTGTGTTTTTATCGATTTATGTGGGGACTCTCTGTGTGAGTGGTTGTGTATGTATGTTAGGATTGGGATTATAGCCTGGTACCTCCTCCACTGAGTGCGATTGCAGAAGTGGTAGGGGGGCCCAGGCCTACCTCCCATCCTAGAATGACTGATCTAAATCACCTGCAGAAGGAGCAGAGGCCGTGAGAAGGGAAATGGGGTCTACGGTTGTGGGGGTGGGCCAGAGCATTACGGTCACTATGGGGAGGGGCAGGTACGACAGGAACTTCAGGGCTAGCCATTACCGGGGAAGGAGGGTCCGCTATGTCATAGCGATCCCCCCTTCCGGCCCTGTTAGTTCCACTCCAGGGCCAGATGGTGAGAATTGTCAGGGCCCTGGTCTCAGGCTGTTGTTGCTAAATGCCAGGTCTGTGGTTCATAAAGCTCCCCTCATCCGGGACCTAATAGTAGACAAGGGATTTTTTTTTAGGATTTTATTAAACATTTATATGCCGCCCTTTTCCCTGAGGGGACTCAGGGCGGCTTACAACAATGGAGGGAAGGGAGTGCAAGACAAGACTTAAAAAGAAAAAGAAACGTGAATAAAAGAAATTAACCATAAAAACACACCATTCACTCAACATTCGGCGGGGTGAGAGTAATCCTATCCCCAGGCCTGACGGGATAGCCAGTTCTTGAGGGCTGTGCGGAAGGCCTGGACGGTGGTGAGGGTACGGATCTTCACGGGCAGATCTGGCATGTATTACTGAAACTTGGCTGAGCCCGGAGGGAGGAGTCCCCCTCACTGAAATGTGCCCAGAGGGATTTCAGGTGCTCCATCAGCTGCGACCCCAGGAAAGAGGTGGGGGGGTGGCTGTCATCATCCGAAGGTCATTAGTTCCTTGTAGGATCCCTGCTCCAGAGCTTGTCGGGTGTGAGTCCTTGTTGTTAAAGTTGGAGTTTGGAGGTCAAGTGGGCTTGCTGTTAATGTACCTACCTCCCAACAGCATTGCAACAGCCCTCCCCTCGCTCCTCAAGTCAGTAGCTGAGCTGGCGGTAGAGTTCCCCAGGCTTATGGTGCTGGGGGACTTCAACCTGCCTACGCTCGGTGAACACTCTGATGGGGCACAGGAGTTCATGGCTTCCATGACAGCCATGGACTTGACCCAAGTAATCCGGGGTTCGACTCACTCAGCGGGTCACATTCTTGACCTCGTATTCCTCTCGGAGCAGTGGAGGCGTGATCTAGAATTGAGGGGTATTAAGATCTTGCCCTTGTCATGGTCTGATCACTTCCTACTGAGGCTTGACTTTCGGAAACCAATCCCCCACTGTAGGGAGGAGGAACCAATTAGGTGGTTCCACCCCAGACGCCTGATGGACCCTATGGGATTTCAGACGGTGCTTGGAGTGATACCTGACACTCTCGCCCACAGTCCGGTCGAGTCCTTAGTCGCTGCTTGGAACACAGTGGCGACGGGGGCTCTAAACTGGATTGCACCTTTGCGGCCTCTCCAAGGTAGCGGATCCAAGAGAGCTCCTTGGTTCACCGAGGAACTCCAGGAGATGAAGCGCCAAAAGAGATGCCTAGAGCGCCACTGGAGGGCCAGTAAATCTGAGTCAGACAGCACTGATGAGAGCCTATATCAGAGCCTATCTTGTGGCAATACGGGCGGCGAAATGTTCACATTTTGCCACTCTTATTGTGTCCACTGAATCGCGCCCAGCCGCCTTGTTTAGGATAACCCGCTCCCTCCTGAAAGGGAGGGACACGGATGAACCTCTGAAAGGTAGAGCTGAGGAATTTGTCCAGTATTTAACGGATAAAGTCGCTCGGATTTGGACAGACCTGGACTCCAATTGCACGGTACCAGCCGAGGTACCGGGGGAAGGTCTTGAGCGGAATTTATGGAATGAGTTTCAACTTGTCGCGCCTGAGGAAGTGGACAAGGCCATGGAAGCGGTGAGTGCCTCCACTTGCATACTGGACCCGTGCCCTTCCTGGCTGGTTTCAACCAGCATGGAGGTGACACGTGGCTGGATCCAGATGATAATTAACACCTCTCTCCAGGAGGGATCCTTCCCGCTCCTCCTAAAAGATGCGGTGGTGAGACCCCTCCTGAAGAAACCGTCTCTGGACCCAGCCATTTTGAGCAACTATCATCCGGTCTCCAACCTCCCCTTTGTAGGGAAGGTTGTTGAGAAAGTGGTGGCCTCTCAATTCCGACGGTCCTTGGATGAAACTGATAATCTGGATTCCTTTCAGTCCAGTTTCAGGCCTGGCTACAGCACAGAAACTGCTTTGGTCACGCTGATCGATGATCTCTGGTGAGCCAGGGATAGGGGTCAGTCCTCTATCCTAGTGCTCCTTGACCTCTCAGCAGCCTTCGATACCATCGACCATGGTATCCTTCTGCGACGGTTGCGAGAGATGGGAGTGGGAGGCACCGTTCTTCGGTGGTTCTCCTCCTACCTCTCGGACAGGTTGCAGTCGGTTTTGGTCAGAGGGCAGAGGTCGACCCCTAGGCCCCTCAATTATGGGGTGCCGCAGGGCTCGGTCCTGTCTCCCATCCTATTTATCATCTACATGAAGCCGCTCGGCGAGATCATACGGCGGCATGGGATAAAATACCACCAATACGCGGACGATACACAATTGTATCTGTCCGCCCCATGCCAACTCAGTGAAGCAGTAGAAGTGATGTGCCAGTGCCTGGAGGCTGTTAGGGTCTGGATGGGAACGAACAAGTTTGCACTCAATCCCGACAAGACTGAATGGCTATTGATGTTCCCTCCCAAAGATTGGCTAATTACTCCATCTCTCAGTCTGGGGGGTGAAATTATACGCCCCTCAGAGAGGGTTCGCAATTTGGGAGTCCTCCTGGACCCACAGCTGACTTTAGATCACCATTTGTCAGCTGTGACCAAGGGGGTCTTTGCCCAGGTCCGCCTGGTGCACCAATTGCGACCTTATCTGGACCAGGAGGCACTTCAGATAGTCACTCACACCCTCATTAGCTCAAGACTGGACTACTGTAATGCGCTCTACATGGGGCTGCCCTTGAAATGTGTTCGAAGACTTCAGCTGGACCAGAATGCAACCGCGCGAACGATTGTGGGTGCACCTAAGTTCACCCACGTTACACCTATCCTCCGCGAGCTGCACTGGCTGCCCATCGGTCTCCGGACTCGCTTCAAGGTGCTAGTTATTACGTATAAAGCCCTGCATGGCATCGGACCTGGGTAACTGAGAGACCGCCTCCTGCTAATTACCTCCCAAAGACTGATTCGATCACATAGGCTCGGCCTTCTCCGGGTTCCATCTGCCAGCCAATGTCGGCTGGCGACCCCCCGGGGGAGAGCCTTCTCTGTTGCTGCTCCGGCCCTCTGGAACGAGCTCCCCATGGAGATCCGGACCCTTACTACCCTCCCAGCCTTCCATAAAGCTACTAAGTCCTGGCTGTTCCGGCAGGCTGGGGGCTGTTGAGGTATCCAGCCCCGCTTCAATTGTGACTGTTGTGCATTTTAATATTGTTTGTATTGTCTTATTTATCCCCTCTCCTGTTTTATTGTGAGCCGCCTGGAGTCCTTCGGGAGTGGGTGGCATACAAAACCAATAAACGAAATGAAGTCAGAAGAGCAACAAAGATGATTAGGGGACTGGAGGCCAAAACATATGAGGAACTGTTTCTGGAACTAGGTATGTCTAGTTTAATGAAAAGAAGGACTAGGAGAGACATGATAGCAGTGTTCCAATATGTCAGGGGTTGCCACAAAGAAGAGGGAGTCAAACTCTTCTAGAACAAGAAGCAATGGGTGGAAATTAATCAAGGAGAGAAGTTGTGAATGTTCCAACACTGGAAGTTTTTAAAAAGATGTTGGATAACCATTTGTCTGAAATGGTGTAGGGTTTTCTTCCTAAGCAGGGGGTTGGACTAGAAGATCTCCAAAGTGCCTTCCAACTCTCTTATTCTATTCTAACATATACTGTTTTAAAGAAGCACAGAGGGAACAATCCTCCAGGCTTCAATTATGTTGCACCGTAAAGGGCTTCTGGTCCATTTAAGTGATCACTCTTCCTTTTCAGTTTGTCAGCTTTTAATACTTTGGTTTTATTAAATGAATGTTAGCATTCAGAAGGTGCCTTCACTATGTCCATCTGCCCTCTCCCCATCAAAATTGTGCTCTCCAGGAAATAATTTTATGGGCCTGGGAGGCTGCTAGCATTTTCCATTAGAAAGCAGTAAGCCTTGTCTCAAAATTTGATCTATACAATGTAGATTGTTTTTGGCTTTGTGTGATTTGATTGAGACTCTTTATCAATTGCAGATTGTAAGCAATTGTTTCTTTCATCACACCAAAGCCAAAGCAAAGAAACCACATTGATGAACCATAATACATAAAACTTTTGCTTACCACCAGAGCCCCTGAGAAGGATTAATTACTGATCTCTATTAATTCTAAAATGTTTATTGAAAAGTCCTGCATTCAGAAGGCATACATCTTTAATAGAGGTCTATTGGACTTTTTCCATAATGCCTAAGAGGGGAAACCAGGGAAGGGATGCAACCACTCAATGAAAAAATTCTTCTTGTAAAAAGCAAAAAATTACAAACATTCTGTATGATTTTTTTTACAGTTTTAAGTCTGTAGAATTTTGAAAGGAGGTTTTGATAAATTTCCTTATTTGCATATGAAGAACTCTAATAGCTTAAAGATTCTCAAAATGTAGGAAAACTTAGTAGATGGAAAGTACCTAAATTCAGAAAATAAAGGTGAGGAACTTGTGTGAGGTAGAAAAAACCACATTCAGCCTCTTCTCTTGTTTTTATAGAATTTTGTAGTCACATGAACTAGAAGACCTTTTAGAGAAAGGCAGTTGTTTCATGAATCATGAATATATAATAATTACCTAGAGAGAAATTAAACATAAGTTCTTCAATATGAGACTTTGTTATAGAACAATAGGTGAACAATATAGACCAGTGACTCAGGGGTGAAATCAACCTACCTTTGCTACTGGGTCACAAATGTGAGCCCACATGCCACCTCTACACATGCGAAGGACCTTCCGCACATACGCAGAGTGACAAAAATGGGATGTGATGACATCCAGGAGGGTGGATGGAGCCTCCTGCCGCCACCACTACCAGTTTGCCCAAACTGGATAGAACTGGCTGAATTGCACCACTGCAGTGGCCCTCAATCTTTTGGGTACCAGGGACTGGTTACATGGAGAAAGGTATTTCTGTGGACCAGAGGGTATGTGGTTTTGTGTGCTGCCTGCATGCCATGGATGGGACTTTGCTTGTTTGTGTGGACCGGTTGCTGGCATGCTGTGGACCAGTGCTGGTCCACAGATCAGAGGTTGGTGACCCCTGATATAGACCACTATTGGATGAATGTGGGAGTTGTGGAAAAAAGTGAATGAAGATCTGGAGAACTGCAATGTCCTTTTAAGAATTAAACTTTCACTTAGGAGGCCAACAGTGTATTCAGTGATGGAACACAACATACTGTAGTAATATTTAAAAATCAATGAGTAGGGCAGTTATAAATAACCACAAAATTAATGATCTGAAGATGGGTTGCAAGTAGATTGAGCAACTTATATTGCCTTATCCTAAATTCCTCAGCAGTCTCCTCTAAACTAAGGTGACCAGACGTCCCGCTTTTGGTGGGACAGTCCCACTTTTGAACAATTTGTCCCGCATCCCGCGGCATTTTAAAAAAGTCCCAAATTTTTTAAAATTTTTAATCAAGAACCCTCTCCCCCCCCCCCGGTCAATGGTATCCCTCTTTATCAATGTTAAAATCTGGTCACCTTACCCAAAGACAATGGATATCATTGTTATGTGCTTCATCCATAGCTATGTAGTTTCGATGACAAGGTCGTGATATTTCATTACTTTTTCTAGTTCTTTTTCTTCAACTCTGGCATCTCCTGGAACAGCGATATCAATAAACTGTAAACTTCAGCCCTCTACAACTGTCATATCTGGCGTGTTTTGCTCCAAATGACAATCTGTTTGTATTCGAAAGTCCCACAAGATCTTCACCTTCTCATTTTGATAACTTTTTCCACTTTATGTTCCCATGACTTTCTGGATACAGGTAAATCATATTTTTTACATAATGACCAGTGGATTAATATTGCAACTCGGTCATGTCTAGCTTTGTAATCAGTTTGTGCGATTTTGCTGCATTAATATATTAAATGTGAAACAGTTTTGACTTTGTTATTGCAAAGTTGGCAGTTTAGGTTGTCAGTGGATTTTTGTATCTTTGCTTTCATGGTATTAGTGTGTAGTGCTTATTCTTGAGCAGCCAGTATTAAACCTTCCATTTATTTCTTGATAGTTCCCATCTTAAGCCATGCCCACGTCAAGTTGTCATCACATTTTCCTTCAATGTTTTTCAAGTGCTTCTCCATGCAAAGCTTTGGTTTTCCATCTATTTAATCTATCATCCAACTGTTTTTCCTTGTATTCTGCCTTTGCTTCTGTTGTTTTTATGCTGTTCTCTGTTTTCACAGCCTGCAGCAATTTTTCTGTGCTTTGGTTCACATAATCATTCAAACTCCATTTTTCTTCTTCTAGAGTTTGATGGATTTGTAATAGCTTCCTGCCCCCTATTTTTCTTGGCAGGTACAACTTGTCAATGTCACTTCGTAGATGTAAAGTGTGGTACTTATTCAAAAGTTTGCATGTTTTCCGGTTGTTATTATTATTGATGATGATGATGATGATGATGATGATGATGATATCTTTGGTGAGATTCACAGCCTTTGGGGCTGGTTGGTAGCTCAACAGCTCGAGTTCTAACCAAGGACCTAGGAACTATTAAGGTAATGTCGGAGGATATAAGCTGGTCCAAGTAGGGTGGTTTTTTGTAGAATCAGAATGTTCAAGTCTGATAAATTTTAAATTTCCAAATAGCGAGGTAGCCCTTTAGGTATTGCTCCAAGGGCTCCAATTACAATCAGGACAACACACGATTTCTTTTTCCATAGTCGCTCAACTTCAATTTGCAAGTCCTGGTACTTTGTGATTTTTTCTTGTTGTTTATCTTCAATTTGTGCATCTCCAGGTATTGCAATGTCAATGAACCATACTTTTTTCTTTTCAACTATTGTTATGTCAGGTGTGTTGTGGCCAAGTGCCTGTCAGTCTGAATTCTGAAGTCCCACAATATCTTGACTTTCTCATTCTCTAAAACCTTCTGAACCTGATGTTCACAGTGGTTTTTGCTGTACTCAAATCCAAACTTTTGGCACAATTTCCAGTGAATGATCTTAGCAATGCGGTCATGGTGTTGTAGGTAGTCAGTTTGTGAAATTTTGCTGCACCCACTGATCAAGTGGTCGACTGTCTTGTCTTTCTCGTTACAGAGGCGACATTTGCTGTTGGTGGTAACATGTTGAATTTTTGCCTTCATGCAGTTTTTGGCTAAGGCTTCTTCTTAAACTACCAAAATAAAGCCTTCTGTTTCTTTTTTCAGTGCTCTTGATCTTAACCAGTTCCAAGTTAGCTTTTGGTCAGCGTTGCCTTCAATACTTTTCAAGTATTGGCTATGCATAGCTTTGTTTTTCCAATTTTCAGCTCACTTCTCAGTTACTTCTTTCTTATATTCAGCTTTTGACTTGGTTGTCTTTAAAAGGCCTCCTTTATTTACTTCCTTAATCATTGGTTCTTCATTTTCTGGATGTAATCATTCAAGCTGTGTTTTTCTTCTTCCACAGTCTGTTTTACTTGTAGGAGTCCTTGACCACCCTCTGCTCTTGGTAGATATAATCGGTCAACGTCACTTTTAGGGTGCAAAGCATGATACATTGTCATAAGCTTCCTTGTTTTTCTGTCCAAATTGTCCAACTCCATCTCGATCCAGTCAATTATTCTTGCAGAGTATCGAATCACAGATATAGCCCAGGTATTTATGGCTTTTGTGATGTTTCCTCCACTCAATTTGGACTTTAATATCTTGTGAATTCATCGAATGTACTTGGCTGAAGTTAATCCCTTGACTTTATTGTGTCAGAGGCCTCTAAAATCCCCAAGTACTTGTAACCTTCTTCTGGTTTTATTGCCTTGATCATTTCTTCATTCTCAAGTTCTATTCCATCATCTTCTATGATCTTGCCTGATTTGGTTCCCATTGTTGCATATTTGTCAATTCCAAACTGCATACCAATGTCTTGGCTAAATTCTTTTGTGCTTTCAATTAATAAATTCAGTTCAGCTTTTGTTTTACCAAACAGCTTCAAGTTCTTGTTCTTGTTCTTGTTCTTCTTCTTGTTGTTGTTGTTATTATTATTATTATACAATTGTATCACAGCGGCCAGTTGTTTCGCCGGATTTGGCATTGGTTACTAGTCGGGCCCCACCTAGCGGCCTAGGACGTCGTAACGTATTTTCGTAATATGCATGCAGATCCAAGCAGTGCGGCTTTTTGCATTTGACTGATGTTGATTTTGTCAATTTTTAACTGTTTTAAATGTAGTTCCAGTGCTTTTGGAATAGCACCCAGTGTGCCAATTACCACTGGAATTATCACTGCTGGTTTGTGCCATAGTCATTGAATTTCGATTTTTAAGTCCTGGTATCTTGCGATTTTTTCAAGTTCCTTCTCGGCGACCCTGCTATCACCTGGTATTGCGATGTCTATGATTGTGACCTTATTTTTCTCAACCAGTGTGATGTCTGGTGTATTATGCGCCAGTATTTTGTCGGTTTGTATACGGAAATCCCACAAGATCTTGACCATCTGATTTTCGGTGACTTTTTCAGGCTGATGTTCCCACCAGTTTGTTGCTGTTTTAATATTATAATTTTTGCACAAATTCCAATGGATCATTTGTGCTACTGAATTGTGCCACAATTTATAATCAGTCTGCGCAATTTTTTTACAGCAGCTGAGTATGTGATCAACAGTTTCATCAGCTTCTTTGCAAAGTCTGCATTTGGCATCATCAGAGGATTTTTCGATTTTGGCTTTAATGGCATTTGTGCGGATAGCTTGTTCTTGCGCAGCCAGGATTAGTGACTCTGTTTCTTTCTTTAATGTACCTGTTGTTAACCATAACCAAGTTTGTTCACTGTCCACTTTATCTTTTATTTTTTCCAGAAATTGGCCATGCAGTGCTTTGTTCTGCCAACTCTCCATTCTTGATTTTATCGCATCTTTTCTGTATTCTTGTTTCGTCTGTTGGGCCTTCAGTAGTAGTAATAATAATAATAATAATAATAATAATAATAATAATAATAATAATAATAATTATTATTATTATTATTATTATTATTATTATTATTATTATTATTATACAATTGTATCACAGCGGCCAGTTGTTTCGCCGGATTTGGCATTGGTTACTAGTTGGGCCCCACCCAGGGGCCTAGGACGTCATAGCGTATTTTCGTAATATGCGTGCAGATCCAAGCAGTGCGGCTTTTTGCATTTGACTGATGGTGATTTTGTCAATTTTTAACTGTTTTAAATGTAATTCCAGTGCTTTTGGAATAGCACCCAGTGTGCCAATTACCACTGGAATTATCACTGCTGGTTTGTGCCATAGTCGTTGAATTTCGATTTTTAAGTCCTGGTATCTTGCAATTTTTTCAAGTTCCTTCTCGGCGACCTTGCTATCACCTGGTATTGCGATGTCTATGATTGTGACCTTATTTTTCTCAACCAGTGTGATGTCTGGTGTATTATGTGCCAGTATTTTGTCAGTTTGTATACGGAAATCCCACAAGATCTTGACCATCTGATTTTCGGTGACTTTTTCAGGCTGATGTTCCCACCAGTTTGTTGCTGTTTTAATATTATAATTTTTGCACAAATTCCAATGGATCATTTGTGCTACTGAATTGTGCCACAATTTATAATCAGTCTGCGCGATTTTTTTACAGCAGCTGAGTATGTGATCAACAGTTTCATCAGCTTCTTTGCAAAGTCTGCATTTGGCATCATCAGAGGATTTTTCAATTTTGGCCTTAATGGCATTTGTGCGGATAGCTTGTTCTTGCGCAGCCAGGATTAGTGACTCTGTTTCTTTCTTTAATGTACCTGTTGTTAACCATAACCAAGTTTGTTCACTGTATTATTATTATTGTTATTATTATTATTATTATTCAATTGTATCACAGCGGCCAGTTGTTTTGCTGGATTTGGCATTGATTACTAGTTGGGCCCCACCCAGGGGCCTAGGACATCATAATGTATTTTCATAATATGCGTGCAGATCCAAACAGTGCGGCTTTTTACATTTGACTGATGGTGATTTTGTCAATTTTTAACTGTTTTAAATGTAATTCCAGTGATTTTGGAATAACACCCAATGTGCCGATTACCACTGGAATTACCACTGCTGGTTTGTGCTATAATCGTTAAATTTCTATTTTTAAGTCCTGGTATTTCACAATTTTTTCATATTCCTTCTCGTCGACCCTGCTGTCACCTGGTATTGCGATGTTTATGATTGTAACCTTATTTTTCTCAACCAGCATGATGTCTGGTGTATTATGCACCAGTATTTTGTCTGTTTGTATGCGAAAATCCCACAAGATCTTGACCATCTGATTTTCGGTGACTTTTTCAGGCTTTTGTTCCCACCAGTTTGTTGCTATTTTAATATTATAATTTTTGCACAAATTCCAATGGATCATTTGTGCTACTAATGATCTACTTTATAATCAGTCTATGTGATTTTTTTACAGCAGCTGAGTATGTGATCAACAGTTTCATCAGCTTCTTTGCAAAGTCTGCATTTGGCATCATCAGAGGATTTTTCAATTTTGGTCTTAATGGCATTTGTGCGGATAGCTTGTTCTTGCGCAGCCAGAATTAGTGACTCTGTTTCTTTCTTTAATGTACCTGCTGTTAACCATAACCAAGTTTTTTCACTGTCCACTTTCTTTTATTTTTTCCAGAAATTGGCCATGCAATGCTTTGTTCTGTCAACTCTCCATTTTTGATTTTATCACATGTTTTCTGTATTCTTGTTTCATCTGTTGGACCTTCAATAGATTTTTGTTCTTTACTTCGATTAATAGATGTTCTTGACTTTCTTTTAAATAATCAGCCAGTGCATGTTTTTCTTCTTCAACTATTTGCTTCACTTGTAATAATCTTCTGCCACCTGATTTTCGGGGCAGGTATAGTTTATTAGTATCACCACGTGGATGTAAACTGTAGTGCATTGTCATTAGTTTCCTGGTTTTTCAGTCCAAAATGTCCAAATCCGCTTGTATCCAGTTAACTATACCAGCTGTGTATCTTATAACTGGCATTGCCCAGGTATTTATGGCCTTGATTGTATTTCTACCATTCAATTTAGATTTCAAAATTTTCCTAACTCTGTTGGTGTACTCTCCCCTGACAATAGTTTTTACTTCTCCATGCTTGATGTTATCCAACTGCAGAATGTCTAAATATTTGTAGGCTTCATTTTCATTGCATTTAATTAGTTGGCCATTGGGCATTTCAATTCTCTCACATGTAGTGATTTTGCCCCTTTTTATGGATACAGTGCAAGGGTGGGTTCCTCCCGATTCGCACCAGTTCGCACGAACCGGTTCATCGGTGAACCCGGAAGTAATTAACTTCCGGGAACGCCGGTACCGGTCCTGGCCCCTGTCGCTGCAAAGCGCCCTTTTGCTGGCATGTCGCAGCTCACTTGCTCATTCCCCCGCCCATCCGCAGCTCGCTCCCTCACTCACCCACCCACCCACACTAAGCCCAGCCTGCCGCTCACTGATTGGCTGGAGTCCAGGCCTTCCCTTGCAAAAGCCGCAGCTCGCATGCACTACGCGGCCGAAGGCAGGTGGGAGGGCGGCGGTAGCGGCGGCGGTAGCGGCGGCGGTAGCGGCGGCGGTAGCGGCGGCGGTAGCGGCGGCGGCATTAGCAAGCAACTCCCATCCAGTCACATGGGTGGCAAGCCACGCCCACAAAGGAGGCCATGCCCACCGAGTAGGTTCGAACAAATTTTGAAACCCACCCCTGATACAGTGGCTCATTTTTCCATGCCAAACTGCATTGAGATATCGGTGCTGAATACTCGGACTGTGTTTGTCAGTGATTGGATTTCTATTTCTGACTTTCCATAGTTTCAAATCATCCATATATAATAAATGAGAAATTTTTTCAGCTTCTTTTGCTGTTTGGTAGCCTAATTTCATTTTTTTAAAGATTACTGATAGTGGGATCATCGTGATGATGAAGAGAAGAGGTGAAAGTGAATCACCCTGGAAAATTCCTCGCTTGATATTAACCATTCTGTAGTTCTCATTCCCTACTGCCAACTCAGTTCTCCACTGTTTCATCGCCTTTTCAGTAAAGGATGTAATATTTTTGCTAATGCCAATTGTTTCTAACCATTTTATGATCCAACTATGTGGCAATGAGTCGAATGCCTTTTTGTAATCAATCCAGACAATATTCAAGTTCATTTTTCTGTTCTTACAATTTTTTAATATCATTTTATCAATTAGGAGCTGATCTTTTGTGCCCCTGCTCCTTCTTTTGTTGCCTTTCTGCTCTACTAGCAAGATGTTATTTGTTTCCAAATAATCCATCATGTTATCTGCAATAATGCCTGAGAGTAATTTGAAGGTTGTTGGCAAGCATGTTATTGGTCTGTAGTTTTCAGGTATTGTTCCTTTAGTTGCATCCTTCTGAATTAAGTATGTTTTTCCAGTTGTCAACCATTCATCAATTTGACCATTTTGTAAAATTTCATTCAGTTTCCTGGCCAATATTGCATGTAAACTGGTCAGATATTTGAGCCAGAAACCATGCAATTGATCATTTCCAGGTGATGTCCAATTCTTTACTTTTTTTACTTGATTTTTGACCATCTCAGTTGTTATTTCTAATACTTGCATTTGCTTGTTGCCAATGCTTTTCTCAAAGTCATGTATCCACTTTGCTTCCTTATTGTAGTCCTTTGCATTTTCCCACAGTTCTTTCCAGAATTCAACTGTGGCCTGCTTTTCTGGTTTTTCACTTTTGGTGTCACCATTCACATTAAGACTTTGATAAAAACGCCATTGGTCTGATCGAAATTGCTGATTTTGTTTATATTGGATGATTCGTGCCTCATATCTTTCAATTTTTCTAGCTGTTGCTGTTATCTGCTGTTTTACAATCTCTACAGCTTCATTGATGTTTCTTGTATCCAATCTATATCTTCTGATTAGCTGATCTATGATTTTGCTGTTTTTAAGCCATTGCTCATGCATGTTCTTTAAGTTACTAGCATCTGCCCTTAATTTTTTGACTTTTTGTTCTAATCGGATTTTCCACTTTGGCTTTCATGCTTTTTCCATTATGTGACTAGGTGCTTTGATTTTAATGCCTAGTTCTTTAGTGACTATTACAGCTGCACTGTACATTAACTGATTCGTTTCCAAGATGGATCCCGGTTTGATTGTTGAAAGTACTGCATTAACCATTTTCATAATAGGGGCCAAAATTTTCTTAGGCACAGTTTTTAATGATGGTAAATGTTGCCTTTCCTCATTAGACAGAAAATGCTCCAAATGCTTGTCCTTCAATTCTTTTTGTTTTTGAGTTAGTTCATCAGTTGGTTCAATGATATCTGGTTCTGGTGATAGTGTTGTTATTTCCTCCCCGACATCTTCTTTTGGGAGTTCTACTATAATGTCTTTAGTTGTGTCTTGAGTATTGGTGTCAGCCTCTGCTTTGCTGCTGCTTCAGCTGTCATTGAAATGGGGAGGGGGGGCATGGTATTTGGGATGGGAATCATTATGTGCTGGAGGAAGATTCTAGAGGAAGGGAGTTTCCCGCCAAGGTTAACTGTCCAGCGTTCCACCCTGGTGATGTGTTTTGAAGATATCTCCCACCTGACAATTGGGCGAATTATCATTGGACTATGGACTGGGGTGCCAAGGGGAGGGGATTGAATTATACATGATATTCTTCGCTTTCGTGCCTAATTAACCAGATTCAGCTTAGCTTCGCCACTGTTCATTTCTAATTAGTAAAAGTACACTTAATTTCTAACAAATTACCTGCCAATTACCTCCCAAAGACCCGTTAGATCACACAGGGTCGGCCTCCTCCTGGTTCCGTCCACCAGCCAATGCCACCTGGCTGCTACCTGGGGGAGAGCCTTCTCTGTGGCAGCTCCTGCCCTTTGGAACGAACTCCCTGTGGAGATTCGGACCCTCCCCTCTCTCCAGGCCTTCCGGAAAGCTGTCAAAACCTGGCTGTGCCGGCAGGCCTGGGGTTGATGAGTTCCCCTCCCCTCTCGACATGTATAGTTGTATGATTCTTGCTTATTTTAATCATGTGTATTGTGTTTTATGTTCCCTTTCCCCCCTCCTTTGAGTTGTTCACCGCCCTGAGTCCCTCCCGGAGAAGGGGGCATACAAATAAACTAAATCTTAAATCTTAAATGGAGTTGAGTGGTTTCTTTCCTGATTATTAAACGAAGTCGCACTTGACATTAAGCTAAATCTCACCTTGCACCCAACCCGGAGCGAACAACTACCGAGGGGGGTGCCCTCACAGAAAGAAAAGAAAATGTCTACACATGAAAGCGACCAGGAGGAAGACCTGGGTGCAATGGCAGGACCATCTCTAACAGAAAGACTAGCTGAACTGAGAGTGGAAGAACCTGCCGTCCGTCCCAGATGGACTTGGTGTGTGGGACAGAAAGAGGAACCTGAGGAATTACAAGCTGGAGTCACGAGAAGGAGGCCAAAGAAAAAGCCAGCGGCTGACTGGAGTGGCTCTGGAGAAGAAGACTACAAAATCTCCCACACCATGAGGCTCCTCAAAGAGGCATGGAGTGAACGCCAAATTCGAGAGAGAGCTATGGAAAGGGAACCAACAGAGGAACTGGAGAAAAGGTACTCACTGCCTAGCTTAAGAGACTGGAGGGGCTGAAGGGGGATGTATGCAAGAAAACCCAGAACCAGCCTCCCCCCTGTGGCTAGAGACATCCCGAGGGCAGGGGGGCAGGCGACACCGGATGGCTATGGTCCCACCTTTAAGCGTAAAGTATGATGGAGAACCCAGAGGTCTCGGGTTGTTTATTATTCAGGTCTGGAATTATATGGAAATATATGGGCCTGATTTAGAGACAGATGAATCTAAAGTGAGAATGGTGTTAATGGCCTTGGAGAAGAAAGCAGCCGACTGGATGGTCAGACTACATAATAGCAATTCCCCTCTCCTGAGGAATTTTGATGAATTTATGGCAGCCATGAGGAGGAGGTTCGACGACCCTTTGACCGAGCATCGCACTAGGCTGAAATTTACAGCCCTTAAACAGGGAAAGAAAACTGTGCCTGACTATGTGCAGGAGTTCCAGGAATTATCAGCCTATATGAGGCGGTGGTCGGAAGAGGCCTTGCTGGATCAATTCGCTGATGGCTTGGATAAAGGTGTTTACCAGCAATGCATAAACAGACGCTTTCCCCATCGTTTAGAAGCTTGGTATGAGAACGCTGCAGACATTGAGTTAGACTTAATCAGGCTTCGTCGCATGGAAGAGGAAGAAGTTGTGGAGGAAGGGAGTTTCCCACCAAGGTTAACTGTCCAGCGTTCCACCCTGGTGATGTGTTTTGAAGATATCTCCCACCTGACAGTTGGGCGAATTATCATTGGACTATGGGGTGGACTGGGGTGTCAAGGGGAGGGGATTGAATTATACATGATATTCTTCGCTTTTGCGCCTAATTAACCAGATTCAGCTTAGCTTTGCTACTGTTCATTTCTAATTAGTAAAAGTACACTTAATTTCTAATAAATGGAGTTGAGTGGTTTCTTTCCTGATTATTAAACGAAGTCGCACTTGACATTTGGTTGTTTCCACTTGTGATGTTGTTTTTTATTTTTGCAAATTGCCTGAATTTCCTCAAGTTCAGCTTCACTAAACACTTTATTCTGTATAATAAATCACCTTTGATCTGCTAGTCGTTGTTCACTAACATTTGAATCTGGATATTGTTGTTTCCATAATTCATACATTCGCTTTAAATAGCCTCTTTTTTTGGCTCTGAGTTGTAATAATGGGCCATTATGGCACGATTTTCATCTGCACTATATTTTTGTCATTTTGTTGGCTGGTCCACTTGTAGCCCACTTGTCGACGGATGCCCAGGGATCTCAACTTCCACCGCGGCCCTTGTTAACTCGCGCGACGACTGATGCGGTATAGAATTTTTATTTGTTTTTTTCACCATGTTATATGGGTTGGCGGGTTTTTTTATGGGGTCAGGTTGCCAACCTGATCTCAACCCTCCTCCTTTCTCATCCGGGCTTGGGACCAGCAACAGCAGAATTGTTGTTGTTGTTGTTGTTGTTGTCGGCTTCATGGGATGAGAATTTGTAGAAGAGTTTATGGATTTAATTTCTTATGGTATTACTTCTCTTTAATGCCACTTGTGACCAAAGGAAGAGAAAATGGAGCACAGGGTATAAATTGCTTACCACATCCAATTTATTTCATTGATGTTGACCATTCAAGACTTATTTGACAAATTATTTATGGTTGATCTGGATCATCACCTCTGCCATAAAGAAGCCTGCCAGTTATTAAATCATCAGGAGGGGCCTTTCTGAAGAGGATTTAATCACTTCTTGAGTATTCAGGAGACTGCCTTCCCAAAGTTGGTTCCCAGGCCATGGAATGTGAATTCTCAGAAGATATTTCCACTGTTTAGGAGGATGGAAAAATATCTTTCTTATTTTAATAACTGAGTTTAATTTTGGTTTGGAGTTTAATTTTAATTCTGTTAAGTTTGCTTTGGTTTATTCTTCATATTGTTTATTATTGTAAGCTGCCTTGGAAGGCAGGATATAAATTCAGCAACAGATAAGTGAATAAAACCAAGATGTTCTGATTTAGGAATCATTTCTAAAAGTGAAGAAGGCCAAAATAATGACTTTGCCTCAAGCAAACAAGCTTCTTTCAAAGGTAATTTTGGAGGATAATTCAGGTATACATTACATTAAAAATTATACTTCATGATTTCCAATATTTTCTTTGTATTTTTACAGATGACAAATTGTATTTTTACAAAAATGATAATTTTAAAAGGCATTTACTATACTAAATACTAGTAAATAAGGCATTTTATAATAATATTCAGTTGTGCCAATATTACAATATGTTGCATATTATCAAAGATACTGAATTTTGGTATTCATGCTGAAGTTACAGATTAGATCCTTGGTTTGGTGTTCAAAGTTTCTGCTTTCCTTGCCTATTTTATTAAAAGCATAATTTTTATTATGCTGGTCTATGAAAAAGGTTTGATTTGATTCGTTTTTCTGATTTTTTAAAAAAATTGAAACATTTTCAGCCAGTCCTACATAATTCAAGACTATTTTTCAGCTCTCCATGAAAATCATACCTTCAGAAGGAGTAATATATCTGTTTCCCTATAACTCTTCCTTTCTGTATTATACACTTCTGCAAACTTACCAACACCATAATTTCCCATAATTACAAACAGTTGCTATAGCAAAGGAGTGTGATTTTCCTAGTTTCAAACTTAAACACTCAAAAGAGCCATTTGGACCGGTTTCCCACAGAAAAGAAAACACCAGGAGCTACAAAACCTGGGTGGGTGTGGCCAACTTGATGTCACTCCTACTGAGTCACATGAACCCCCCCCCCAGCCATGCCTACCCAGGTTTTGTGGCTCCCAGTTTTATTTTCTGTGGGAAACGGGTATCTTCTTCTGTGACTCTCTTTCTCTGTCTCTCTCTTTCTCTCTGTCTCTGTCTGTGTCTCTCTCTACCTCACACATGTTGTGTGAATCCAACCACTTGGGCTGGGGGAGGGAGAGTGGAAGCTGGCAGGCAAAGCCAACTGTTGAAGATCCATGCAAAAAGGAGATTTAGAACTGAAGGGTGATAGTAAAATCCCTTTCAGCTCCTAAAAGAGCTGAAGTTGTAATATTGGGAAGAGGAAAAGAAAAGAGCAGCTGATGTTAAGCTATTTCAACTTGTTCATATACTGAAGAGTGAATTTTTAGTCCTCTTTATTCACTAACCAAAAATAAAACATGAAGCAGATGGTTGTTTCTTTGTAGTCATAAAGAGAACTACTTGCTTGTTAAGGCCAATTGTCCTAAGAATGCGGAATGGTTTGAATATGCATTCCAGTCATTAATCAAGCTAATCACATGTCATGAAGAGATGGAACTACTTGTTTCCCCAGAATACAACCTGTGCTGTATTCATCAATCAGATCCTCTGCAGAGAATAAAGCTGTGTGGTCTAGTGGTTAAGGAATCAGGTAGAAAACTGGAGAATGTAATTTCAAGTGCTGGTCAGTTGCTTGCAGGAGAAGGAGGAGGTTGAGGGTGAGGGTGGTGTATACCAAAGCCACTGAGTAACTGGGAAAGAAAGCCGTGCTTGGAACCTGCCAAAAACCACCTACCTGAAAAGTGGAGCTTTCTTTCCCAGTTACTCAGAGGCTTTGGTTTAAGGTGGCATTGCTTTACACCGTCCTCCTCTTCCTCCTGCAAATGAGAGGTGCCTCAGAGATGCTAGATTTCTCAGGGTGCTAGATTGGGAAGTTAAAAACCTGGAACAGGGTACAATCAAGCTTGATTCAAAGTCTTTGGTTCCTGAGAAAAGCCTTCGGGTCTCAGAAAAGATGACGATGTCATCAAGGTAAACAAGCACCCCTTGGTATAGATGCTTGGCCTTTAGCCAAGTGGTTCAACATATCCTTCATGAGGTGGAGGGGAGAGGTGTTTTTTATACATATGCCATTAATCCCACGAAGGTCGATACATAGTCTAACCACCAACAACACCCCCGTCTTTCTTCTCTTTGTTTTTTTTTAAAGTAATCTTTATTAGTTATACATTTTTAAAGAGTAAAACATACAAATACAAATACAATTTTAAACCTACAACCCCCCTCCCCCCCGCGGTGACAGTCATTCACAGCCCAACTTTTTTTTCCTTCCTCATTGTTAGGTCTCTAAGCCATATCTTCTCATTACAAAATTCAGGGATCTATTACAATACCCAAGTTCACTTTTAGTTCCCATTGTTAACAACTGCTATTTAGCTTTCCCCATTTTAAGTCACTGCTGTTTTCCTTGTCGCCCACATATACCATAGGTTCCAGCTAAGATAATGTTCCGTTTCTCCTTTGTCCCTCAGCCGTCATTCTGTCCATTTCTGCACATTCATAGATCTTTTTAATTATAGCATCTTCCGACGGTATGGTAGTGGATTTCCAAAATTGTGCATAAGTTATTCTTGCAGCCACAATTATATGTAGGCTCAAATGCCATATTGAATTGCTCATGTTTTCTGGTTTAATGCTTAGTAGAAGATTCTCAGGTTTCCATTCCATGCTTGCCCCGGTAACCTCTTTTAGCCATTTTTGAATCCTTCTCCAGTATTTCGTGGCCTCAGTACAGGACCACCAAATATGGTAGAATGTGCCATCCTTTCTTCCACATTTCCAACACAGTGGAGATAACCCAGGAAACATTTTGGTTAACCTCATTGGGGGGAAGTGCCATCTATAAGCCATCTTGTATATGTTTTCTTTGAATGCTGTAGATATTGTAAGTTTAATAGTCTTACTCCATAGATCCCACCATTTGCCCATTTCAATCACATAGCCAAAGTTTCTCTCCCATGCTATTAGAAGGCTTTTATCTATCTCTTCTTTAGCATCTTGGCAGGTCAAGAATTGATAAATCTTCGATAACATTTTCTTATCTCCGCCAAACAAAATCTTATCTAGCCCCTGAGGGTTTGGGTAGATCCCAAACCGTACCTTATCGCTTTTAAACCTGTTTCTAACCTGTAAATATTCCCACCATTCCAGATTCCTGCCCTGCTGCTCTAATTCCATCTTTGTTTTCATGTTGCCATCTTCTGTCATAATGTCTTTATATGTTATGTTTCTTGTCCAATTAAATACACTGGGATGCGTTAAGGCCTCTAATGGTGACAACCAGCACGGAACCCTAAGATAGTATTTTTTCCTCATCTTTTCCCAGACCCTCATCAAAATCTTCCGAATATAATGTCCCATGAAGTACCTATGGGGGGTGTCTCTTTCTTGCCAGAGGGAGGCATGCCATCCCTGGCGGAGGTCATGTCCCTCTATAGCCAATAGGCGCCTTCTACTCAACGTCACCCAATCCTTCACCCATGTCATAATTGCTGCATTATAATATGCTTCCCAGTTGGGTACTCCGAAGCCTCCCAGTTCTTTACGTTTTTGCAACATTTGGGCTTTAATTCGTGCTTTCTTGCCTTGCCATATAAATCAAGCCACTATTGTCTCCAAAGATTTTAAAAAAAATTGTCCAATTTAGTTGGTGCCGTTTGAAACAGAAACAAAAATTTCGGTAATACATGTGTCTTAACTGTCGCAATCCTGCCCATCAAAGACAGTTGTTTACCACTCCAATTAGTCATATCCTTAGATACCTGCTGTAGCAATTTCATATAATTATCTACCTTGATAGAGGAACATTTCTCCGTGAACCAAATTCCCAAGTATTGTATTATATGGGCCATGTTAATCCCTAACAGGCTTTGTACTTCCCTTTTCTGGTTCAAAGTCATATTCTTAATTAACAGTTTTGTCTTCTCTTTATTTATACATAGCCCTGCTATCCTACCGTACTCCTCTATTTTACGTAAAAGTTGTATCCCAGAAGCCATAGGATCCTCCAGAATAAAAACAAGGTCGTCGGCAAAAGCCTGGACCTTAAATTCCTGAGCTTTAGCTCGTAACCCTTTAATTTGTGTATCACTCCTCACCATTCTAAGAAGAGGTTCTAATGTAAGGATAAACAGTAGGGGGGATAACGGGCATCCTTGTCTTGTGCCTTTACCAATCTCAATATCACCCGCCTCTTCTCCATTTACCAATAATGTCGCAGTTTGTCGTACATAAATTGCCCGAATTGCATTTAAGAAGTTTTTTCCAAACTTCATATTTTCTAATTGTGACAACATAAACTTCCAATTTACCCAATCAAAAGCCTTTTGTGCATCAAGAAACATAAAGGCCAGAGCTTCCTGGGTGGAGCCTGCTGTTGGTGGCAGCAAAAAACCAGCTGCCTCCGAATTCCTGGCTACGTACTTGTTTAGAGGATCTTCCATCTGACGTCTTAACAGGTTTTCTTACCCTTCAGGCAAGAAGGAAAGAAGAAATAGTTTTGCTGGCAAATGCTCTTCGATTTTTGCAGCTTTTGTGCTTGCAGAAAGAGGGGGGCTAGCCCAAAGCAGAACGACCTCCGTGCTGGGAACTTCAAACTGCCTTGTGTGGAACAAAGTAGGTCTCCCCCACTCAGTTCAAAGTTTTGATTGATTTAATCTTATCACGAGCTGGATCCGTTTGCGTGGACAATAATTGTTTATCAAGATTTTAGCTTCTTTTCTTTTTTCTCCTCTGAAAATCTATTTACTTAGAGGCTTTTAAAATGGCGCCAAGCAGGCTGGTTTCTCCGGTAATAATGAATACTTTTTGTTAATTGTCACAAGAACTCAAAATTTCAAAGGAGCATGCTTATCACTTGTTTTACAATCGGCCAGCAGAAGCTTTTTAATTAGTTTCATTTTTACAAGACTTTCACTCCCTCATTAATCTTGCTTATCTGGAAGTTAAATGGTGATGAATCTGCTGAACTGTCTTGTTACAATGTTTACTTACTGAAAGTTTTGCCAAGCCTCAAATTTCAAAGTAAAGGGAGAAATTCAGCTTCTTTACTTAAAGCTGCTTAAAGCTGCATAGTCAGAAAGCAGAGTTTTATTAATTGCAGGAAGATAAACTTTGAAATGGCTTCAAAACTAAATATTAATTTGAAGTCGTCACCCTCTATTCCCAGGGGCACATCCCCAGTGCCTGGCACAAGGCTGCAGCCTCCGCTTCCTACGCCCCCTGCTGGGGATGTGTTAACGAAAGATTTTTTCCTGAGCAAACTAAGCATGGCTCTTAATGCACAGACAATTAAAATGGAAGATAAGCTTAGAGAACATAGAGAGGTGATAAAGCAGGAGAGAAAAGAGGAAATAAAAGAAATGAAAGAAGAAATCAAAAGTGAAATAAAAGGACTTAAACAGGAGTTGTATGAGAAAATCGATGCCAGGGTTGTTAAAATTAAAGAAGAAATGCTGAGACTTGTAACTGTATTGACAGAACATGTTTCTGGAATTGAAGATAGTCTAGAGGATCTTAATGACGCCAATACCAACTTGACATTGAAAACAGAGGTGGTGGAACAAAAAGTGGAAAATGCTGAAAAAGAAATTATTATGATACAGTATCGACAAATGGAGTTCGCATTAAGAGTAAGGGGGCTGCGTGAGGAGAAACAGGAGAACCTGAAACAGATCCTATCAGAAGCTTTTGACTGCCTGATGGGAAGACCAGGGACCAACTTTGACTGGCAAATCGACAAAGCTTATCGCGTTAACTCTTGGCTGGCAAAGCAGAAGCAGCTTCCTCGAGACATTGTTATATACTTCACTACAAGAGAGCTTAGAAATATGGTACTACAAGCGTCTTATAACACTAAGCTTCAAATTGGCGGTCAAGACCTGATTGTTTTGAAAGAGATACCACCTCAAATGTTAAGAGCCAGGAGAGACTACGCTTTTTTGGTCGAAGAACTTAGAAATCGTCAGATACAGTATAGATGGGATGCACCATTTGGCATTATATTTACATTTGATAGGCAAAGATATCGCCTCAACTCTGTATGGAAAGCCCGAGATTTTTATTATAATATATTGAAGGCTGGATACCCTGCACCATCTGGACCTGGAGAAAGACCACAAGAAGGACAGGATAGACAGCAAACTACACAACCACCAGATAAGATGGAGCATCTCTCTCTTCTAGAAGCGCAAGGTGTTATGGAACAAAGACCTAGCCGCATGATTACTAGACGAATGGAGAAACAAGCTAAAAAGCAACAATATCAACAATCACCGGCCATCGATCAAGGAACTACAATAACAAGTCTGGAAGCAGTGGGAGGAGCTAGGCCTAAGATTAAACAGGCCATGCAGGAAGCTCTAAAAATGCTTCAGCCAACCAAAGATGACAACTAAGATTTTAACATGGAATGTCAATGGACTGAATTCTCCACAGAAGAGAAAGAAAATATTTCACTGTCTCAAACAGTTTAAGAATGATGTAATTTGTTTGCAAGAAACTCATATCAAGTCAACTAATCAAAAATATTTGATTAACTCAAAACTTGGTCAACATTTTGTAGCTTCCGCTATGGAAAAGAAGAATGGTATAGTTGTATACTTAAGAAAAGATATGAAAGCTGAATTAATAGAAGCAGATCCCTTCGGAAGATATATTGCTTTAGACCTAATCCTAGAAGGGAAAAAGACATTACTTTTGAGAATTTATGCCCCCAATCAACAGCAAGATAGATTCTATAGAAATCTTAATGCTAAATTAGTACAGTGGGACTATAGTTCCTGTATACTATTGGGTGATTGGAATGGAGTGATAGACACTAAGAGAGATAAGAAGACTTCCCGCTTAAATACTGAGATGCAAGCAAAGTTACCCAAACCTTTCTTTGACATCATGGATGACTTTGAATTGAGAGATATTTGGTGAGAAAGAAATGCAGAGGAATATGACTTCACTTTCTTCTCTGACAGGCATCAATCCCTTTCAAGGATTGATTTTATACTAACCACTAATGATTTGCTTTCTAGGGTCAAGAAGACAAAGATTGTGGCTAGGGTCCTTTCGGACCATAACCCAGTTTGGATGGAGTTGGGAAGGGTAGTGCAGGCAAGAAGGTCTTGGAGATTGAATGAAAACTTATTTAGATATGAAAAGTATATTAATGATTGTAAAAAATTGCTATCTGAATATTTTGTTTTGAATATGAATAAGGGTACATCTATGGAATTCGTATGGGATGCAAGCAAAGCGTATATGAGAGGAGTGCTGATGAATATAAATAAAACACATAGAAATAAACAAGGGTTAAAATGAACAGAACTGGAAGAGGAAATTAAGAGAAAAGAGTTGGAGTTAACAATGAACCCAGGCGATACAAAGGTTAAGGAAGCTATTAACATATTAAAATCTCAATTTGACATGTTGATCTCTGACCAGGTAGCCACTAATTTATTATATGCAAAACACAATACCTTTTGTAACACAAACAAACCTGGCAGATGGTTAGCTTATCAGATTAGGAAAAAAAGGAAAACTCGAAATATATCTAAACTGATTTACAGAGGGAAGGAGGTCTTTCAACAGGAAGAGATTGAAAAGGCATTTCAGGAATTTTTTACAGAACTGTATAAAGGGGATAAAATTAATGGTTTAGATATAGACAAATATTTAGATAAAGAGAAAATACCTTCAGTTAGAGAAGAGCACAGGCAAAAATTGAATCAACCAATAACCTCGGGGGAAATCTTGCAGGTAATTAAGCAATTAAAGTTAGGGAAAGCACCAGGTACAGTTGGTTTGACAGCAGTTTACTATAAAAACTTACAGTTAGAAATGGTAGAACCTCTTAGAGAATTATTTAATATGATTCAAATGGAAGGTAAAGTGCCTCCATCTTGGAAGACAGCGTTTATATCTTTGATACCCAAAGAAGATCAAGATACTACCCAACCCAAAAATTATAGACCTATTTCATTACTGAATGTAGATTATAAATTTTTACTAAAATATTAGCAAATAGGTTAATGTTGGTTATTCAACAATTGATACACACGGACCAAACAGGTTTTATACAGGGGAGACAGATGAAAAGTAATGTCAGATTAATTATTAATGCATTAGAATATTTGGGAAAGAACAACCAGATCCCTGCTGCATTTATATTTTTGGATGCTGAGAAGGCCTTTGATCGAGTTAACTGGCAATTTCTGTTGAAGATATTGCAAAAAATGCAGATAGGAGATAATTTTTACAGTCAATTAAAGCAATATACCAACAGCAAACAGCACAAATCATAGTCAATGGAAGTTTAACAGACTCTTTTCAAATTGGAAAAGGTACAAGACAGGGCTGTCCTTTGTCCCCATTATTGTTTATTATAACTTTGGAAGTATTGTTGAATAAAATACAGGGCTTGGATGGTTTAAAAGGGATCGAGATTAGGCAGCAAAAATATAGAGTCCGCGCTTTTGCGGATGATTTGGTCATAATATTGGAACAACCGCAGGAATCCAGTATGGTCTTAATGAATACGATTAATCAATATGGTCAAGTGTCTGGTTTTAAAATAAATTTAGGAAAAACAAAAATATTAGCTATAAATATGAATACTAAACAAAAGGAAGAATTAGGAGTGATGCTAGGATGTGAGGTAGTTAAAAAAGTCAAATATCTTGGAGTTAACATCTTAACTTCAAATGGGAAACCATATAAGCATAATTATGAACCATTTTGGCATAGTATACAGACAGAGATGAAAAAATGGGAGAAATTGCACTTATCTTTGCTGGGTAGGATAGCGGCAGTGACCAAAATTTTTATTTCTTTTCCAAATGTTACCTATACTTAAAAAAGATGCGAACCTTTTAGAATGGCAGAAGGGTATCAACAAATTTGTATGGGCAGGAAAGAAGCCGAGGGTAAAGATGAAAATAATGCAAGATGTACGTGAGAGAGGAGGATTGAAACTACCTAATTTAAAACTATATTATGATGCAGTGGCATTATCTGTAATTAGTGACTGGACTCATTTAACCAATGATAGAATATTGAATATTGAGGGACACGATCTGGTATTTGGCTGGCATGCTTACCTGTTATTCAACAAAAAATTGGATAAGAATTTTAAAAGTCATATTTTAAGAAATGCTTTACTGCGGGTTTGGAAAAAATACCAATATAAATTAAATGACAAGATACCCATGTGGGCAATTCCTAGACACGCAATTGAAAATATGAATATAGCACAAAAACAGGACAGAATTACTTACAGACAGCTTCTTACCTCGGAAAGGGGGGTATTACAATTAAAATCTTTAGAGGTATTAAAAGAGGAGAAGGTAGTTCAAACATGGTTCCAGTATGGGCAATTACAGGCTAGGTGGAAAATAGATCAAAAAATTGGTTTTATCCAAGTTGAGGATAATTTGTTTAAACAAATAAGAGATCAAAGCTTAATGCATATAAAGAGGATATATAATGTATTAATACAGATGGATTCGGAAACAGAATTAGTTAAAGATTGTATGATAAAATGGGCTCAAAATATTGAAGAACCAATAATGTTGGATACATGGGAAAGAATCTGGGTAAGAAATGTGAAATTTACACAAGCTCAAAATCTGAGAGAAAAGTTTTACAAAATGTTCTATAGATGGCATTTAGATCCTAAAAAGTTGGCTTCTATGTATCCGAATGTACAGCCTAAATGTTGGTGTGGTTCTCTTGATGCTACATATTATCATATATGGTGGACCTGCCAAAAGGTTAAGGCATTCTGGATAAAAATATGGTGGATTATGCAAAATATCTTTAAAAGAAGGATAAAGTTTACTCCTCAGTTATTTTTACTAGGTATATGTACTGACTTTACAGTGGTAGAGACTAACTTGATTCTGCACCTAATATTGGCAGCAAGACTGTTGGTGGCGCAATACTGGAAGAAGGAAGACTTGCCTACAATTCAAGAATGGACATTGAAAGTCACAAACTTAGCCGAGATGGCTAAAATATCGGCATATCTTAAAGATCACTCAAATGAGAGATATAAACGAGACTGGAAAAAATGGATTGACTATATACAAAATAAATACGGGACCAAGAAACTCCAGTTAGCCTATGCTTAAGATCAGAAATGATTTAAATTGTTTAAAGTTAGCTCAGCAAGAAGAAGCTAAGAGCAATGTAGAATGTCATTAATTTCTTTATTTCTTTTTTCTCAATAGATTTTAGACTGTGTTTGTTAAAAATCCATACCGTGTACGGGTTCTGGGAAGTCGGCAGGGGGGAAGGAGGAGAGGGGTAGGGGGGTGGAGGGAGGGAGGGGCATACAAAAAAATTGTACTTTGATGTTTTAATGATTGACAAATGATGAAATATTTGTGTTTTAAAAGAAATAAAACCTTTGAAATTAAAAAGAAACATAAAGGCCACTTGTTTATCTGGCTGGGCTTCATAATATTCTAAGGCATCCAAAATAATTCTAACATTATCTTTCAAATGCCTTGACGGCAGGAAGCCGTTCTGATCAGGGTGTATAAATTTACTAAGGAAGAATTTAAGTCTATCTGCCAGTATAACTGCAAAGATTTTATAATCCACATTCAAAAGTGAAATGGGCCTATAGTTTTTAATTTGGGTACGGTCAGCTCCAGCTTTAGGCAAAAGGGTTATATAGGCCTCAGCCCAAGATTTCGGTGCGATAGAATCCATCAAGACAGCATTAAATATTACTATCATCTCTTGTCCTAAGATTTCCAAAAAAGTTTTATAGATTTCAACTCGCAAACCATCCATGCCAGGAGTTTTGTTGTTTTCCATTTTTTTGACTGCCTTTTCTAATTCATCTATTGTTATCTTTTGGTTCAGTACCCCTTTCGCTTCATTTGAGATCTTGGGTAGATTTGCATTATCTAAAAATTCCTTAATTTGGTCCTCAGAAATTTCTTCTCTACTAGTTGCTGGAAAAAACCTTGAATAATTTCCTGTTTCTCCCCCTTGGTTTCTACTAATTCCCCTTTACTATTCTGCAGTTGAGCTATACATCTGCTCTCTCTTTCTTTCCGAAGTCTATAAGAGAGCCAACGACCCGGTTTGTTAGCATGCTCAAAAAAGTTTTGCTTAATCCCCCTAAGTTTCCAAGCAACATCCTCCTGGTCTAGAAGAGAGATCCCGTGCTTAATTCTAGCCATTTCTTCTTTTTTCCTATCATCTAGTGGGTCCTGTTGCAAGGCTTTTTCTACCACCTCCAATTTAGCTACCCATTTTGCCCTCTCTTCTAATTTTTTCCTCTGTGTGCCTGTTGTATATTTAATAGCTAGGCCTCTCATATAAGCCTTGGCCGTATCCCAAAGTTACTCCCTTCCTATTTTCTTCAAAAAAAAAACCTCATTTCCCTTTTAAACATTTGCTGAAATTCTTGTTCTTTCACTATCTCTGTATTCATCATCCACCTCCTCTTCCTCCCCTGCCTTACTCCTTTCCACACCAATAAGAGTGGATTATGATCGGCCCAGGTATTAACCTCAATTGCTGCTTCCTTAATCAAATCCCCAATTTCTGGTGTCAACCAGGCCATGTCGATCCTAGAACAGGATTGATGTCTATGTGAAAAGAAAGTAAATTGTTGTTTCTGTGGGTGGAGTTCACGCCATATATCCTTTAATTCATATTCCTCCCTCATGTCTTCAAAAGTTTTGGGGAGAACTCTCCTCCTTTCTCTTAATTTCCCCCCCTTTTGGATGTTTCCTGGGTTATAATCCATTGTCATATCTGCCACAGCGTTATAATCTCCCACCACACATATATGATCATAGCCTAACTCTGCAATTTTTAGATGCAACTTTCTGAAGAAAGTACTTTGGTTGTCATTCGGTGCATATATGACCACCAGCAAAATTTTATATCAACCAAATTTCAATTCAACCATTAAAAGTCTCCCCTCCCCATCAGTATACACCAATTTAGAATCGATATGATCTTTAACATACAACACAATGCCCCTTTTCTTTTCATCTGCTAAACTTGTATACATTATACCCAGCCGGGGGTAATACAACACATTTTGCTGGTGGTTCACTATATGTACTTCTAGCAGGGATGTCAGATCACAATTCTTTTTCTGTAAAGCATTCAGTATTTTATTTCTCTTTCTTAGTGAATTCAAACCATTTATATTTAAAGAAATTAAGCGGAGTTCATCCGCCATGTTTATTTGTGTAAGGCTTTGGATTTTGTTGTCTGCCTCGTCTGCGGTCTCTCATCTCTGCTTTGATTCTCATTTCCCCCTTTCTCATCTCCCGGGACACTATTCTTTCGCTCCTCTCCTCGGCTCTTGTTATCCAATTCTCCATCGTTATTCTGAGTTCCCCTCTTCAACTGGATTTCCATAAAGTCTTGTGCATCTTGTAGTGATTCAATCCGAAACCTCTGGCCTTGCCAGAGGAAGGACACCCCTTCTGGGAAAAGCCACCTATACATCACTTGAAGTTTCCTCAATTGTGTTGTTAGGTCCTGATATTTCTGCCTCCTTTCCCTCACTCTTCTTGGTATCTGTTTTAGTACTATCACCATTTCCCCCGCGTACATGGTATTCTGGTCACGTACCTTCTGGTAAATTTCTTCTCTCAGCTCATATCAATTAGGTTAAGAATATCCCACTGCTTCATAGGCTATCTGCTACCAGTTTAAGCAATATTCCAACTTATTTTGCTGCTATCTATAAGGAAAAATATATATGAATATAGTCCCATACAGAGATCTAAAAAAAGTACAAGAGGGGGCTCATATCAGGAAAAAAAGGAAGGAAGGGGGGGCAAATACACCAACACAAAAAAGGAATCAAACCTCAAAGAGAAGAGAGCAAAAAGAAAGGGAAGTTCAGCTCAAAATATTCCCCTTTCAAGTGTCCAACTCCAGCTCCAAAAAAGAGAGAAAACAATGCGCACAGTAGACTGTCTCAAATGGAGCCTTAAATCTCCTATAGCAGCACAAAAGTTTTCCAAAAATCTTGGAAGCAGGCAGGGCAGGTCCGCCGATTACTATCAGCTTTGCCTCAGGGTAAAAACTTCACTCTCCCTCCTCCTCTGTTTCCATCACCTAGGCCACCTTCAACGACTCTTTATGATGTTAATCCTTCTTCGATTGTTAATTCATTTGCTCCTGTTTGTCATAATTGCCGCTTTCTTCTCTTTGTTTAGAGTGTTTAGAGTGTTTATTATAATTTATAGGCCGCCCTTTTCCCTGAGGGGACTCAGGGCGGCTTACAAAACACGGGGAGGGGGGTACAAAGACAAAAAACATAAGACAATACATAATATTAAAAATAAAGCACAACATTCATTCATCATTCGGGAGGGGACAAACTAAGATTTTTATCCCCAGGCCTGACGGGATAGCCAGATCTTGAGGGCCGTGCGGAAGGCCTGGGCGGTGGTGAGGGTGCGGATCTCCACGGGGAGATTGTTCCATAGCGTTGGAGCTGCGACTGAGAAGGCTCTCCTCCGCGTAGTCGCCAGTCGGCACTGACTGGCGGATGGAATTCGGAGGAGGCCTACCCTGTGCGATCTGATGGGACGCAGGGAGGTAATTGGCAGAAGGCGGTCTCTCAAATAGCCAGATCCACTACCATGGAGCGCTTTGTGAGTGGTAAGTAGGACCTTGAAGTGCACCCGGAGATCAACAGGTAGCCAGCGCAGCTCACAGAGGATCGGTGTTATGTGGGCGAACCGTGGTGCGCCCACGATCACTCGCGCGGCTGCATTCTGGACTAGCTGAAGTCGCCGGATGCTCTTCAAGGGCAGCCCCATGTAGAGCACATTGCAGTATTCCAGCCTAGAGATCACAAGGGCTCGAGTGACTGTTGTGAGGGCCTCCCGGTTCAGGTAGGGCCGCAACTGGCGCATCAGGCGAACCTGAGCAAATGCCCCCCTGGTCACAGCTGACAAATGAAGAGCATGGGGGCGCTACTTTTGACTTAGTTAGTTGAATTGATGTCAATATACTTCCTTAATTCTATCATCTCTTTAGGAGTCATGGAGTACATTTTCAGCTTTGGTAGGGTTGCCTCAGGCACAAATTCTATCATACAATCAGTGGGTTGGTGAGGGGAAAGATAGTCGCAATCTTCTTCACTGAAAACCCTTGCCAGATCCCAGTATTCTTTTGGCACTTGCTGGATGCCTGGGAGTTTAGTGTCTGCTGCAGGGGTTGCAGGGGCTGCAGGCTCTGGCTGGTCAGCTTTGATGAGTTTGATAGTCCCTGGGTGCCCTCTGGCTTCAAAGCCTATGATCAATTTTCGAACACCGTCCTCCTACTTTATGGTAGTGCCTACTTGTCCAGCCATGCAAGCCCCAAGATAATTGATTCATGCATTTTTGGAGCAATGATGAATCTGAGAAGTTCATAGTGGCGCCCTATCTGCAACTTTACCAAGTCAGTGATTAGCTTGGCAGGGGCCCCTCCAATTAGCATTCCAACTACTTGTTCAAACTGAATGGGATTGGTAATGGGTCTTGTGCGTATGCCTAGCTGCTCCAGGATAGACATGCTGATTAAGTATCTGGTGCAGCCTGTGTCCATGATTACCTCAACTTTCCTTTCTATCTCTGTCTTGGGCACTATGAGTTTGGCTTTGATGGCAAAGGGGCAGATGGGTGCTCATCATCCCGCATGCTTTCTTCATCGGGGCTTGGCAAGGGCCCTTCGGCTGGGCCTCCACTGTTCCTAGGGAAAGGGTTTGAATCTCTGCATCTTGTTTAGCAAATTTTCTGGCTTCTCTTCTCCCAGGTGGCTTCATTTGCCTCACTGCTGGCTGAGATTCCTGGAGGAGCTGTCCCTTCAGCACTTTTCCTGTCTTGCTATTGGCAGGGAATCATCTTTGGAAGGGGGAGTTCCCCCTCCCTACAAGCTTTCCAGGTGGCTGGAGAGCTGCTTGTGACAAGGTGCGCCACCTCGAACTACCTGCAGCAGCACTTCCCTACCTCTGCGCCCCGCCTGCCTGCCTGCTGGCACCGATGCTCCAGGCATCTTCTTCATTGGGCAAGCCCTTCCTTCTTTTCTTGCCTCCTTTCCTATCTCCATTCCTCTCTCGGTCCCCTTCTCCTCCCTCCTTCCTTCCTTCCTTTCTCAGGGGGGATGAGTGGAGGGCGAAAGGGCAACAGGCTGCGGGTGGCCACGAACCCCTCCCCTTCGGTCACAAGACGAGAGACCATGAGGAGAGCCCAGGATGAGGGGAGGGCGAGAGGTTGGCAGAGCCATGAGTGGCCGTGGTTGTCCCAGGCAGGGGCGTGGTGGAGGTGGTGTGGGTAAAAGGGAAGTGGCGGGGGCTGCGGGGCCAGCGGGGATCGGACAATGGAGGTGGCCAAACTCCATGCCCGCCTCTTTCTTCCAGCAGCACCGAGAGTCGCTGGTGGCAAAGAGCTTGGCGGCGGCGTCCGGCTGGAGGGGAGGGCATGGGGTACGGGAGACCAGCCTCCATGAAGCTCACCTCTCCAGACAGCCCTGTAAGCCCCACACACCCCCTCCAGCTCACTCCATCCCATCTGCCAGAACTTCTCCCATGTGCCGTCATGAGGCGAGCGCTCCGCTCCAGACTGTGCGCTGCTGCAGCGCTTGTCCTGACAGCCTGCGCCTCTCTCTGCCAGCCCACCTAGCCCATTCCTCCCCTGGCACGGCGAGCTCCAGCGGGCTGGACACGGGTGCGAGGGGCCTGGCAAAAGAAAGAAAGCACCAGCCTGCCAACAGAGGCAGGTAAAATACCCGCCTCTGCTGGCGGGCTGCTCCTCTCTTCTCAAACAAGCTGCCCTTCCTGCCTCTTCCCCTTCCCTCTCTTCTTAAACAAACTCTCTCTCAAATTGAGAGAGAGTTTGTTTGAGTGAAGAAAGAAACACACGCACACGGAAATTACTCACAATAAAAAATTACTTACAAATTAAATTACAATAATTTTGAATTCCTCCCCCCTGCCCCCTCCTTTGGACCCAGACACCTGGCTTTTCCAGCTATGTCAGAAGATTTCAACTCTCCTCTTGTCCACCCGCCATTATGAAAATGTAAAAAATTAAGTAAAAAGGCAATTTAGGCACAATTTGCTGCTGCCAGATCAGGAGGCAGAGAACCACATGCCACCTTTGCATAAGGAATTTTTCACCTTTTAACCCTTGCTTAATTCTGAGCAAGGGTTAAAAGGTGAAAAATTCCTTATGCAAAGGAGGCCCATAATTCTCTCGCCTCCCCCTGCAGTTAGCATTAAGCAGAGTCATTCTGACAGCAACTACCTTAGCCTTTTCCTTTTAATTTAATTTTCTTTTCTTTTCCTCATGACACTGGTGAGGCCCCGCCTCCCCTGTCTCCCCTGACTACACGTCCCTGTTCGGAGCTAAGGCAATGGTTGATTCCACTCACATTTAGCTGTCCAAATTTATCTGGGAGACAGATCAGAGACTGACTGCGTGAAGATGGCTGGGATCCCCATCCATCAGAGTGCCCAGTTGGCGTCTGTTTTGGTCCCCTCTATTCATGGGTCGAGGCTGATCTCTCACCCCCCCTGTGGGTCCAACAGCAACTCCTTCGGGTAGGTAAATCCTGGGCTTCATCTTGCAGAATTAGTTCTGATTGCAAGGGATGCCTAGAGGCCGGCTCTTTGCACCTGGCTCCCAGCTGGAATTCCCTCTCCGCAGCCTCCATGGCTTCCACCATGGCTTTGGAGGGCATGTAGGTGGTCTCAACATAGATAGGCGATCCATCATCTACTGTTTTCTCTGTGGCTTTCTTCTCCTCTTCCATCTTCCCTGAGTCTTGTAGCATGATCCCCATACAAATCAGTGACCCATTCGGTAGCCTCTCCATCCATCACTGCCACCACGGCCATCACCATGTCCCATTGTGACACGTACATATGGCTGTAACAGTCCATGTGATTTAACATCTGGCCTAAGGGGGCCATTCTTCCCATGCTACCACCAAATGTAGCCCATATTTCCGGTGGGTCCCAGCATCCCATCACTCCAGGCCCATAACTAGCTGGAGACCACCTCTGGGTAAGGGGAGTGGGGGGGCATAGCTCTCTTCCGTCGTTTGCTTCCAGCAGGTATCCTGGGCAGCTTAGGGTACCCTAGTCTGGGCTGCTGATTGCCTCCTCTTGGAGCCCCTTGGGGACCATACCATCTGGACCAGTAACCCTGGACTGTCCAATGACTCCCCCTGCCTGTCAGGGTCTATGTTCCAGGGACTTTGCTGCAATATCTCTCCAACCACAATCACATCCATTATCTCGTAAGCCCACAGCCCCAAACATTTCCTGCAGCAACTCTATGGTTTGGCTGCTCACCGCAGTGGAGTAACTCCAATTGTCATCTGATATGCACCTTTCACGCCATTGGGCAAAATGGGTTCCAGAAGGAGTGAGCAGGGGAGCATGAGGTGGAAGGCCTCTGTGGTCCTGAACCTCTAACAGGCCCACGCACCAATCCCCTGTCATTCCTGCATGGGCCTGCCCCACATTGGCCTCTAGAGGTTCTGCTGTAGGCTTCCATGTAAGTCCTTAGGCCTTACATCCAATGGTGCCTCTCCTGCTGACCCTGACACAGCCTCCCAAGCTCTCTCTGTTTATTGAAATTAGCTCCCTTAAAGTCCAAGACTCTAATTTGACTTTGTTCTACTACTTGTGCTTGTGTAATTTTGAATTCCAATATTGCATGATAACTTGCCCCCAAGATTCCTGCAGCTTCAACACCTTCTATCATTTCATCTCTGTTAGTGAGAATTAAGTCCAATATGGCTGATTCCCTTGTTCCCATCTCTACTTTTTGGGAAACAAAGTTGTCTGCTAGGTTTATTAGGAACAATGTTGGAGCAGAGTTTGTCTCTCAGTTGATGTCAGGGTAGTTAAAATCTCCTATTACTATTGTGATGTGCTTCCTACATACCTTAGTTAGATGACTAGCAAAAAGTTCATCTATTTACTCTGTTTGGTTGGGTGGCCTATATTGTAGACCTATGGCAATGTCATTTTCCCCACTTTAATATTGATCCAAATGCATTCAAGATAATTTTCATCACTATTGTGCTCTATTTCTGCAGAGATGCAGTTATTTCTTATATATAGTGCAACTCCACCTCTTTTGAAGGCTCTACTGAGCATGCCCAAGATGGTGTCCTGTCACGTTTGAGGAGAGCTTCTCGGGGATTGCAGGGGGTACCCTATTCCATCGTTGGCTCCAGGTCCAGCTATGAGAACTTCCTGGGCTCTCAGGGGTACCCTTGAGCTGCGATTTCCGCCCCAGACACCTGATGGACCCTGAAAGATTCCTGATGGAGCTTGGGACTTTTCCTGACTCGCTTGCTCACAGCTCAACCGAAGCCCTAGTGGAAGCCTGGGATAGGGCAGCCACTGGGGCCTTGGACTGCATTGTGCCTTTGCGGCCTCTGACCCAGTGTCGATCCTGGGTAGCTCCCTGGTTTACTGAGGAGCTCCGGGAGATGAAATGCAGGAAAAAATGCCTAGAGAGTGGTTGGAGGGCCAGCCGGTCCGAATCTGATTGAACACTAGTAAGACTTCATATTAAATCCTACTTAGTGGCGATAAAAGCAGCAAAACGGCAACATTCTCCCGCTCTTATCACATCCGCAGATAACTGCCCAGCCACCCTGTTTAGGGTGACCCGCTCCTTACTTAACCAAGGAACTGGGGAAGACCCCTTGCAAGGTAGGGCTGAAGAATTAGTTCAGTATCTGCAGGATAAAATCGCTCAGATTTGGACAGGCTTGGACTCTGACTGGGTAGATTTGGGCAAACTGTTGAAGGAACTGGGTATGTCTAGTTTAATGAAAAGAAGGACTAGGGGAGACATGATAGCAGTGTTCCAATATCTCAGGGGCTGCCACAGAGAAGAGGGATTCAAGCTATTCGCCAAAGCACCTGAGGGTAGGACAAGAAGCAGTGGGTGGAAACTAATGAAGGAGAGAAGCAATTTAGAACTAAGGAGAAATTTTCTGGCAGTTAGAACAATTAATCAGTGGAACAGTTTGCCTCCAGAAGTTGTGAATGCTCCAATACTGGAAGTTTTTAAGAAGATGTTGGATAACCATTTGTCTGAAATGATATAGGTTTTCCTGCCTAAGCAGGGGGGTGGACTAGAAGGCCTTCAAGATCCCTCCCATCTCTGTTATTCTATTCTAATATTTATTTGATCCATACTTCTAAGGCTGCACAACATGTTTGAGATATTTATTTATTTATTTTGTCAGCATCCCTCCATTATATAATTAGGAAAGAAAGACCAAGAGATTCCATGTGTTGGAAATCAAAAGTACTTTTACTAATTACAAATGGTTAGCGAGCAGTTGTGAAGCGAAGTCTGTTTAATTAGGCGCGAAAGCAATTGATATATAGAATAGTCCATTCCCCACCCCTTGGGATCATAGCCTCAGGCCAATCATAAGTCCTTCAAGTGTCAGGTGTGAGATAACTTCAAAAGGCATCACGAAGATGGAATGTCAGGGCCGTTGGTCCAGGCGGGAAGCACCCACGCATGCGTAGTCCAACCATCCAGTAAATACTAGAACATTCCTCCAGCACATCGAATAACCCCTCCCAAATACCAAACCCTCCCTCCCCGTTTCATGGCAGCTGAACCAGTAGCAAAGCAGAAGCTGACATCTGGCCGTCCCCCGGAAAAAGGCTGTCAGGCCTATAAAAAAAAAAAACGAACAGACAAACAACAAAACAGAAAAAGAAGAAGGGAGGGGGTGAGAGAAAGTTAAGGCTTGTCAGGGTAGGCAGCATAAAACTTCCGAAGCAGTCTGGGAGCACGAACATGGGATTTATCAACCCATTCCGTGTGGGAGGGAGGAAAATGCTTCCAAGCCACCAGGTATTGGATGCGATTACGGCGCTTGCGGGAGTCAAGAATTTCACGAACTTCAAAGTGACGTTCCCCATCAACGAGCAAAGGAGCAGGCGGAGGGTCATCAGGGGGACGCAAGTGGGAAACACGAACAGGTTTTATGAGGTTAATGTGGAACACCGGGTGCACCCGGTTGAGGTGTTTGGGTAATTGTAAACGAACAGAGACAGGATTGATGACCTTTACTATGGGGAACGGCCCCACATATTTGGGTCCCAACTTCTTTGACCTCTGCGTTGTGTGCAGGAACTTTGTCGACAAATAAACCAAATCACCAGTCCGGTATTCATAGGGCTGAGAGCGTTTCTTATCCGCCTGTTTCTTATGGGCCCAATGCGCAGCGTCCAAAGTGGAGAGGGTCAATGGCCAAACACGACTGAGACGCTCACTCCAGTCCGCGACTGACGGAACTTGCGGCTGGTCCTGAGGCAATTCAGGAATAGGAACAAAATCTTGACCGTAAACGACCCGGAAAGGGGTGAAGCCCGTGCTGGAATGGACAGAGTTGTTGTAGGCCACCTCAGCATCTGGTAACAAGTCTACCCAATCATCCTGTTGATAATTGATGAAACAACGTAAATATTGTTCAAGAACAGAATTAGTCCGTTCACAGCCGCCATTAGTCTGAGGATGGTAGGTGGAGCTAAGGCCCTGGGCGGAGCCAATACGTTTGAGAAATTCTTTCCAGAAAACTGATGTGAATTGGACACCTCGATCGGAGATGATACGATCGGGCACTCCATGCAAGCGGTAAATGTGGGAAATGAAGAGTTTAGCCAGCGCCTTAGCGGAAGGAATTTTGTGGCAAGGCACGAAATGAACTTGCTTGGAAAACAAATCTGTGACTACCCAGATGACAGTGTGCCCCTGGCTTTCGGGGAGCTCAACAATAAAGTCCATAGAAATCTCCTTCCAAGGGGCAACCGGGCGAGCGACAGACTGGAGCAGCCCTTGCGGTTTCCCCGGTGGCCGTTTAGCTGTCGCACAAACCGGGCAACTGGCCACATAAAGTTCAATGTCCTTCTTTAAAGAGGGCCACCAGAACTGCCTCTTCACTAGATGCAAAGTTTTCATGAATCCAAAATGACCTGCCAATCTGGAGTCATGTGCTCGACGAAGGACCACCAGGCGTAGGGAGGCGGGGATGTACAATTTGGCGCCGATCCACAGCAGATCGTCCCTCATAGTGCACTCGTCCCGATGGTTCAGGAACCAGTCGTCTTGAGGAAGTGCCAGCTTGAGGTCAGAAAGAAGATCTTGAGGCACATCACTTTTCCCGCGGGCCTGTTGGCGCGTGACCACTGGAGCCGCTAGGAGCGGTTGGACGATGCTCAGTTTAGAGCAATTATATTGAGGCAGTCTGGACAAGGCATCTGCCATGAAATTCTTTCCACCCGGGATATATTTAAGTGTGAAATTAAAATGGTTGAAATATTGGACCCATCGCATTTGTTTGGGGGAGAGACGGGGTGGCGTTCTCAAAGCTTCCAAATTCTTGTGGTCAGTCCACACCTCAAACGGGTGCTTAGCGCCCTCCAGGAAATGGCGCCACGTGGTCAGGGCCCAATGGACCGCGAAAGCCTCCTTCTCCCAAACCGCCCAACGTCTCTCTGTGTCTGTGAGCTTCTGGGAGGTGTACGCGCAAGGTTGTAGGTTACCTTGGTCGTTGGCTTGCAACAAGACGGCCCCAACGGCGACGTCGCTGGCGTCAGCCTGGACGACGAAAGGCCTGTCCAGGTCAGGATGCTTTAGCACCGGCTCAGCGGTAAACAGACGTTTAAGCTTCTCGAAAGCTGCCTGGCATTCCATGGTCCAGTCCAGAGGCTTGTTAGGCTTAGGTTTAGGCTCCCCCTTGGATTTGAGCAAATTAGTTATAGGAAGCGCAATTTTAGCAAAAGAAGGAATGAACTGACAGTAGAAATTAGCAAAGCCAAAAAAAATTTGTAATTGTTTACGAGTTTTGGGCACGTCCCATTCAGTGACTATGAGCCGAGGTGGCGCAGTGGTTAAATGCAGCACTGCAGGCTACTTCAGCTGACTGCAGTTCTGCAGTTCGGCTGTTCAAATCTCACTGGCTCAGGGTTGACTCAGCCTTCCATCCTTCCGAGGTGGGTAAAATGAGGACCCAGACTGTGGGGGCGATATGCTGACTCTGTAAACCGCTTAGAGAGGCTGAAAGCTCTATGAAGCGGTATATAAGTCTAACTGCTATTGCTATTGCTATTGCTTACCTTCTCAGGGTCCATCTCAATGCCGGCAGGAGAGATGCGATATCCAAGGTAGTCAATTTTAGTTTGGTGAAATTCACACTTAGACAATTTGGCATAAAGATCAGCGGCTCGGAGTTTTTTCAAAACAGTGCGCACAAGAGCGACGTGTTGGTCATAAGTGCGAGTATAGATAAGGATATCGTCCAAATATACGATAACTCCTTTGTAGAGGTGGTCATGCAAGATCTCATTGATTAATTGCATGAAGACTGCAGGGGCCCCCTGCAGGCCAAAAGGCATGACCCGGAACTGGAAGCAACCAAGAGGGCAGTTGAAAGCAGTCTTCCATTCGTCTCCCTCCTTTATGCGGACCCTATAATAAGCTTCCCTGAGGGCCAATTTAGTAAAAATGCGGCCCTTCCCCAACTGGGCCAACATGTCCTTCATCAACGGAAGTGGGTAGACATTCTGAGCCGATATCCCATTCAAGTTTTTAAAATTAACACATAATCTAAGAGAGCCATCTTTCTTTTCACGGAAAAGCACAGGGGCAGCCACTTTGGGGCGAGCAGGTTCAATGAATCCACGTTCCAAATTTTTATCAATGAAAGTCCGCATTTCCTCCATCTCCCTGGGTGACATGGAATATATTTGGGGTTTTGGTAGCTTAACCCCGGGTAAGATGTCAATGGAGCAGTCAGTAGGCCTGTGGGGTGGTAGTTTGTCGGAAGATTTTTCGCTGAAAACCTCCTTAAGGTCCCAATACTCTTTAGGAATTTTTTCCTCTCCATCAATCCTCTCCTGCCCTCTAGCGGCCAGTTCAGGAGTGTCAGTCATAGTTTGGCCAGGAGTGCCCTCCCCCTCCGGAGGCTCCTTTGTGCGAATGCCCAAGCGGCCTGTTCGCCAATTTATGTGCGGGTTCCACTTCCGGAGCCAAGGGAGGCCTAAAATCAGTGGCCTGTCCATGCCAGGCGCAACTACAAAAGAAATTAGTTCAGTGTGGGAACCCATCTTCATCTCCAAGGGTTCTGTAAAAAAATGGGCGCCCCCCCATCAATCTGGCAAAACACAATGGGGGTTTTCAAAGTACGCAATTTGAGACCCAATTTTTCCACCATAGCCGGGTTGATCATGGACCGGGAGCAACCCGAATCGAGCAAGGCGCTGCTTGCCCCTCAGGGGGAACTTTTAACTCTATGGGGATTAGCAGGGGGCCTTTGTTAGAACTCACCCAGTGAGGCGATGTTTCGTCATCGGAGTCCTCAGAAGAGGAGGAGTGGGCGGCTGCGGCTGCGTCTCCCTCCAAGGCCTGGCCGAAAAGGGGGGGTCTGGAGTCCACAGCGAAGGCAGCTTCTTTCTTCCTCTTGTCGGAGGCTCTGCCAGACTTCTCCTCTCGCTTGGGTGGGGGTTGGGCGGTGGTGGGAAATTTAGCACGGCAGTCGGGGCGCGATGCCCCAATTTTCCACAACGGAAGCATGTTACGGGTCTGGAATTCACTGAGGGGGGCGCTCTCCCCTCGCCCCTCCCTCTGAACTGGGCTTTGCGGCCTGGAGGGGGGGTGCTTTTTGCAGCTTTCTCCTTCTTCTTTTGTCTTTCCTCCTTGGCATAACGAAGCCTGTTTAAGTCGAGTTCAACGTCAGCTGCGTGTTCAAACCAAGTGGTCAAACGTCTGGGCAGATTGCGATTGACACACTGCTGATAAATGTCTTCATCTAAGCCCAAAGCAAATTTGTCCAAAAGGGCTTCCTCGCCCCACCCTCTCATAAATTGGGAAAGGCGCTGAAAGTCCTGGATATATTGGGCTACAGGCCTATCGTCCTGCTCGAGGGTTATAAATTTCAATTTGCTTCGCTTCTCAGTCAAGGGGTCATCAAAGCGCCATTTGAAAGCCTCCATAAACCGATTGAAATTCCTCAGGAGGGGGGAAGCAGACATATGCAATGCAGTGGACCAGGCAGCCGCTTCGCCGTCCAAGGATAGGAGAATCATCCTCACCCTCATAGTGTCTGTCTCAAAATCACGGCCATAAATCTCCATGTAATTGAAGACTTGCATAATAAAAGAGGCCAGGTTGGCAGAATCTCCATTGTATCTCACAGGCAGGGGAGGGATTTTGGCCATTCTGTGCCTTCGGGGAGGTGGGGCCCCAGGTCTGGCAAAACCCCCAGCCGCAGGGGGTGAAGCAGCCCAAGGGGGGGGTGAAGCAGCGCGTGGGTACTCTCGCTCCCAGCCCCTCCAGTCTTCCTCATCTTCCCCACCTCTTTCCCCAAAGTACCTTTGTCCCCCGTAATCAGGCAAATCTCTCCTCTGGGGTTTTCTTACGGCTCCCGTCTCCAGCGGTCGTTGTCGGGGTTGCCTTCGGGTAACCCCTGCATCCCAGCTTGCCCCTTCCTCTCGTTGTCCTACCGAAGTGGACCATCGGGGGGGGGGGTCAGGCTGGCTTGATATCTGCAGTTGAAACAAATCTTCATGAAGCGAGAGGTCGGGAGGTCCGGTCTCGTGAAGCGAAAGTTCGGGGGGGGGCGGCCTCGCTGGGATCCACATCACAAGCGGCCTCCTCGTCTTCTCTGACAGGCGAAGACATTTACTCCCTTCACGGTAGATGTAGATCTCCTGGAAAGGGTTTTGAGAGACTTCGCTTCTTGTCAGCATCCCTCCATTTTATAATTAGGAAAGAAAGACCAAGAGATTCCATGTGTTGGAAATCAAAAGTACTTTTACTAATTACAAATGGTTAGCGAGCAGTTGCGAAGCGAAGTCTGTTTAATTAGGCGCGAAAGCAATTGATATATAGAATAGTCCATTCCCCACCCCTTGGGATCATAGCCTCAGGCCAATCATAAGTCCTTCAAGTGTCAGGTGTGAGATAACTTCAAAAGGCATCACGAAGATGGAATGTCAGGGCCGTTGGTCCAGGCGGGAAGCACCCACGCATGCGTAGTCCAACCATCCAGTAAATACTAGAACATTCCTCCAGCACATCGAATAACCCCTCCCAAATACCAAACCCTCCCTCCCCGTTTCATGGCAGCTGAAGCAGTAGCAAAGCAGAAGCTGACATATTTATTTATTTACCTGGCTCCTAAATGAATTTGATTGGCTTAAATTATAACTAAAAAGCCCTGCATATATAAGAACACAATTGATAGGAAGAGTAAAATACCCAAACAAAACTAAAACACATCAAACCAAAACCATCAGTGATTTAATTCATTAGAAGGTGATTGTTCTTATCTATTAGAGCCACAAAGGGGAATAGTGGGTTGGCGCCCAGCCTCAGTCCAGAGGTGGTCATACAAGACTATGAGGGGGACAAAATCTGGTGGTAAATGCACTGTCTAGACCTCCCCACTTCCCTCAGTCTGAAGGATGGCAGCACTGGATGAGCCATGTCCAAGAGTTGAAGCATCCAAACCATTGCAAGTAGGCCACTGGCCTCACCAGGTCAACCAGCCATCAGAGGTCTTGCCCAGTTTTCCCATCTGCAGTAGTATTAGAAATGTCATTTCCCATCTGCAGCCATCACACCTCTCTTACATCCTGGCAGCTTGTCATGATAGCCTCCTTGACTTCTACTTTCAATGCAAACTGGAATTCTCAAGCTCATCTATAGTGTGATGATCAACTCACCTGTGTCTCCAAGCCAGTCTCTGATCTCAGGGCCCTTGGTAAGCCTTGCTCTTTACATTCAACAAGGATAGGTGAGCATGATATCACTAATTCTTCACCACTAAAAGTTGGTAAGCAGCCAACTTATCCCCCAGCTATATAAAACAAAATAAAAACAAAGGAAAGGAAAGGAAAAGTTTTAAACAATGAACAAATTCATTGACTATGAAGTATTATATGGGGGTTTTTTTGCATAAGGAACTAATATCTTAGAGAAGTTCCCTTGAACTTGATTTTAAGTTATTAGGCATAGGATAAAATCTCCAAAGTTTTCTTTTGTTTTTAAGTATACCTTATAGAATTAATGCAAAGAGAAGAGGAAAAAAAGGAACAGCAATAGTTGTAGTCAAACCTGGACTTGCTAGCAGGGAAAATGTGATTGAAGAATATTTAAAAATTTCTTTGTTCTTTCAGATTCTAATTTGCTGAATTGTTTATGATAGTGAAGTGTATGAAAGGTTCTGTTCCTGCAGTGTGTTGCTTTTGTAGTCATCGTAAAGGAATGCAGATATCAAGTAACTCAGTTTCTGGTTGCAATTAATAGAACAATTATTGTGGGAAAGTGCTTGTACTGCTTATGCTTTATGTCACTCGAAGAGATGTGGAGGGTGCTGGATGACGCATACTTTTTAATGTTATGGTGCAGAAACAGTCAGTATTATTTATCATATTATTTCTTTCTAAGTACTGGAAACAAACAAACAAACAAACAAATGAATAGTAAGACATTTAATGTGACAAAAGACAAAAGAACAATATACTTATTATGCTAAACTAAACCAGATAAGGTTTAGAAAATTGCCACAAGCACTTTAATATGATGATACTGAAGCTTGGTCAACCTAAACAAGGAAAAAGACTTTTACCTGCCAATCTTGTATGTATTTGATTAACAGTGTTGTTCTGCACAAATAATTTGGAGAGGAAAAGGTGCTGTTTAGGATTATGAGGGAAAAAAGGATCTTTTTTTTAAAAAAAGAAAGAAAGCAACCATTAAAAAATATTTCTTCTTCATATATGGTTCAGAAAATAATTGAAAAATCTAAATATTTCAATAGTTTATTTAGAACTATCAGGTTTGAACTGCAAATAGAGATAACCTCTAGCTTTCAGAAAAGAGTTAAATGTTTTCTATATTTGTTTGCTGCTGATAATGTTTTTCAAGGTTTTTGTAGCCTCAAGCTTACTTAGCAGAAAACACAATAGGTCTTTGATGAGGGCATTATACACTGATATTTGTGTAAGAACTTGGAATTATAGAAAATGGAACAGACTGATGAAAATCATTTCCTACCAAACAACTGCAAACAGACTCTATTAAAGAGTAAAATATTAGGAGACAAGGATGATGTCATGGCGACATGATGCATTTCCAAGGGGCTCCATGGAATTGTCCCATATTTGACCTGCTAGGAGGCTCCTAGGGATCCAAGTCTCCCTGGATGGGTGATGAAGACAGAGAGGATATTCCGTCGATCACAAGGAGACCGCAAACTCCTTGTTTGATTCGGAGGAAGCTCTCAATCCAGAAAAAGAATTGCCTGCCTGCCTGAAGCTGTGACAGCCAACTAATGAAATAAGCATCAAAACTGAGGAACAGTGTGAATGATCTGGGTGAAATTTTTCTAACTCCTGTTGAGGAACTTGCCCCCTTAAAATTGCCCCCTTAAAATAAACCTATTGTAATTTTCATTACAATATAGACTAAGTTGAAAAATTTTTGGAATATGAAATTCTGACCTCTGGGACTATTAAAAAGCTTTGGATCAGATGATATAATTTAAGCTAATGAGAAAGCAGAGAAATAGAGCAATAGCGACATCTACACGTGGAGACACAGAGAAGTGAAAGTAGTGAATGCATAACCTTGAATGTCTGTTGGAGATAAGCTTGTTTGTTACAATAACATCTGCTCTAGCAAATTCTTTATATGGGATAGCAGAGACAGAAAGTGAAACACTGTAACTTTTTAAATAGTGTAGTTCTTTGAACTTACATGAAAACTAAACAGACAAAGTAAACAGAAGCTGGGAAATAGCAAGGAACTACTTTCCCCCTTCCTTTTGGAACTTTCCTTTTGGTGATTTATGATCCTGTGTGGTTGAACTTTGGGGCTTTTGGGGGGAGGGTTAAGTGGATTATAAATTTATCAAGAAAAGAAAATATTAGTGTTTGAAGAACCTGAAGACTAACAAGCAATCTTTTTTTGGATTGCAACAATAGAAAGTGTGAAACTATTTGGAGGTTGAAAAAAAGAAGAGGGAAAAAAGGAGATCTGGTGGTGATTTGATTTGTGAAAATATTTTCCAATTGAGAAGGTGGTGGGGGATTACAATAATATTTATTACTGATTATCTTTTTAAAAATTTCTTGAAAGTTTTAAGATTATTCAAAATGACTAGTATTTCAAAGTTAAGTAAATTAGGGTAGAAAATGCATCTGCATCAGTATCAGCAGCATTTAGTCCAGTAAGTGAAAGATCTTTGAATAGCATGTTGCAGCAGGAAAAAATGAACACAATGCAAGGAGAATTGAAATTAATGCTCCAAACACTTCAAGAAGCTACAACAATTTTTTTAAGACATGAAGAAAAAAATGGACATTTTTATGAAAAATTACATAAGAAAATTACAGAATTGAAATATGAAAATATCTGTGTAGTAGGAGACTTTAATGCAATTGTAGATGCAGAATTTGATTATAAAAGCAGTAAAGGAAGTAAAAAAGCAAGAAAAACACTTCCAAAGACTTTCTTTAAAGTGGCGGAAAAAATAGGTATTCAAGACGTATGGAGAGATAAATCCTAAGAGAAACCAATACTCATTTTATTCAAATAGACATATGTCTTGGTCAAGAATAGATGGGATATGGATGTCACCAGAGTTAAAATCAAATGTGCAAGAAATAGAAATAGAAGCAAGCACCTAATAACCCAATGAGAATTAAATGGAATGGACAAAAGAGAAAATGGAGATGGACATTAAATTAATCAATATTAAAAGATAAGGAATTTATACAAACTATGGAAAGATAAATTGACTCCCCCCCCAAGAGAATAGGAAAGAAGAAACTTCAGTACAAAATGTATGGGGCACTGCTAAGGTATATATTTATATACATATATTTGAGGATTAGCTATAACCTATATGGGGGGAAAATAAGAAAAAGAAACAAAATCAAAAGACTACAAGAAGAACACAAAAGACTGGAATTAGAATTACAGAAAGAACAAAAAAGACTTTAAAAATCAAATGGAACTAATAAAAAATAAATTGAATCTACTAGATAAAGAAGAACTGGTACAAAAAAATTAAAAAATTCTAAACGGAATCTCTTTGAAAATATGAATAAACCAGGAAGATGGTTGGCATAAAAATTGAAAACAAAGAAAGAGAAGAAATGGATACATAGATTGGTAGTTGAGAAAGGGACTGTATATTACCAAAATGAGGAAAAAAATAATAATAATCCAATTCTTATGAAAAGCTGTATGAGCAGAAGAAAGTCTCAGAAGAGAAAATTAAATAATATTTGAAAAAAGTGAAATTACCTAAAGTACCTGAAACAGTGAAAGCTATGTTAAATGATGGAATGGTCAGAAGTGATTAAGAGGTAAAAGAAGAACAAAACACCAGGACCAGATGGGCTACTGGCAGAATTTTATAAATATTTACATGATACTATAGGCCCATCAATGTTGGAAGTCTGTAATTAAGTATTGTTTGATGTGAAAGTATCAAATTCATGGATGGAAGCAAACTTTACTCTTATTCCGAATGAAGATTCAGATTTAATGCAGATAAAAAATTATAGATCCATATCCTTATTCAATGCTGATTATAAAATATATGCTTCAATAATAAAAGAGAGGCTAAAATGGTTTTTAAATGAATTTATACATCCAGATCAAAATGGCTTCCTGCCTAAGAGACAGATTAAAAACAATATGAGAATGATTTTAAATACATTGGAATATTATTAAGCACATCCTGAAAAACAAATGACATTGATTTTTCTAGATGTTCAGAAACCATTTGATAATGTAAACTGGCAATTTATGTTGTTACAACTAAAATTTATGGACTTTGATGGGAGATTTATTAACATGATTAAGGCAATATACCACAAGCAAATGGCAAAGGGGATGGTAAATGGAGATATGACAGAGAATTTTAATATAAAAAAGACACAAGACAAGGATGTCTATTATTCCCTTTACTATTCATATTGACATTGGAAATGTTACATAGAAATATTAGACAAGATATGGAAATTAAAGGTATGGAAATAAAAAAAGGAAATATACAAGTTACAGGTGTTCACAGATGACTTGGTTTTTATCCTGGAAGATCCACAAGAAACTGGACTTAAATTAATTAAAAAAATAGCAGCAATAACAATAGCAATAGCAGTTAGACTTATATACCGCTTCATAGGGCTTTCAGCCCTCTCTAAGCGGTTTACAGAGTCAGCATATTGCCCCCAACAATCCGGGTCCTCATTTCACCCACCTCGGAAGGATGGAAGGCTGAGTCAACCCTGAGCCGGTGAGATTTGAACTGCCGAACTGCAGATAACAGTCAGCTGAAGTGGCTGCAGTACTGCACTCTAACCACTGCGCCACCTTGGCAGAATATGGTAAAGTTGCAGGACTGAAAATAAATTTAAAAAAACCAAAATATTAATTAAAAATATTACAGATACATAGAAAAAAGAACTGAAAAGGAAGATAGGCGCACAGATAGTCATGAAAGTTAAATATTTAGAAATTCAACTAACAGCAAGGTGTGTAATTATTTAAAAAGATAATTATTATAAATTGGCACAACAAAGTAAAACGGATTTGGGGAAGTGGAAAGATATGCAATTGTCATTGATGGGAAGAATAGCTACTATAAAAATGAGTATTTTGCCAAGTTTACTATATTTATTTCAAACAATACTAATAAAACTGGAAAAAATACTTTGAAGAATTAAACAAAACAATATTAAAATATATTTGGCAAGGGAAAAAAGCAAGGATAAGTTTGAAAATGTTGCAAGATTCTAAAAATAGAGGGGGTTTTGGACTGCCACATTGGGAATTGTACTAGCAGGATTTGATACTTATTTGAGTGAAAGAATGGATTGGTTTGAGGCACAAAAGACTATTGACCTTGGAGGGACATGATCTCCAACTGGGTTGGCATACTTTTTAAGGTATGGAAAAAACAAAATACATAACTATTTCCAAAGACATTATATTAGGAATGCACTATTATTAGAAAAATATTAGGAGAAAATTAAAGAACAACACTATTTGAAAATACCGGTCTGGCTCTCCACAATGGAGGCACTGATTTATCTAAATGTTATTGATATACTAAATGTGATTGAGACTATTACTAAATATAAAGATATTTTAAATGAAAAGAGGAAACTTGAAACAAAACAGGAATTGAGTGAACAAGGGATTGAGATAACATGGTGGCAGAGGTGGGTTCCTACCAGTTCACACCAGTTTGGGTGAACCGATAGTGGAAATTGGGCCTGGGTAGCCGAACTGGTAGTGACAGCAGGCTGGCCATGCCCCCAAACTGGCTTGGACACTCGCCCTGCCTCGCCTTTGCCATGTGCATCCACAGAACTGCCTCAACCTGCCTACACACAGGTAAGCATTTGCGGTAGCCTACCCTCCTCCCCACTGGCCAGTGTCTCCCGAAGCCACTGTCATTGTAGCTGCATCAGGGATGGGGCAGCCCGGCAAGCTTCACAGTCACTAGGATACAAAGATTGCCAGGCCAGGCAGCCCACTCCCTGCCAGGATGAAGGTGCCACTCCCTGCCAGGATGAAGGTGCCACCTCCAGCTCCTGGAGAGCCATGCTCATGCTGGCAATCTGGAGGGCAGGGGGAACTGTCTAGCTCAGGAACCAGCTGGAGGCAAGCCAGGCATGGGCGAAGGCAATGGCAGAGTCCGGTGCTCAGGGAGGGCAAGGTTAACATGCTCCCAGCTGTGACCTCCATCCATTGGCTCAGGGCAGCGGGCTCAGCTGCAGCCCAGATGAGGCAAGGCTGCAGGGAGTCCCCCATATGTTGCACCTTCTTCCAGCCTTTGCCCATGCCCCCATGCCATTTTTGGGTGCCCAGCCTGCTGGACTGCCCCTGACCCATTCTTGCCATGGCTGCAACGGCAGTAGCTTCGGGAGATGCTAGCCCGGCAGGGAGGGCCGCCCGGCCCAGCAAGCTTCATAGCCACATGACTGCAAAGCTTGCCGGCTGCCCCCCCTCCCCAATGGGCTAGTGTCTCCCAAAGCAGCCAGTGTTGCAGCCACGGTGGGGATGGGAAGGGGGCAGTCCGGCAACCTGGATGCCCAAAAATGATGCAGAGGCATGCATGGGCAAAGGTTGTGAGGGGGGTGCAACATGCACCCAATATCAGCCCCATTTCACTCCAGCAGCTTGGGGCTGCCATTCTGCAGGGAAGGATCGCAATTGGCACAAACCTTCCAGGAGGCTTCCCGGCTTCACCCCACCACTCAATTGTGTTCTGTGGTGAGGTGCATCCGGAGGCTTCCTCAGGCATCCCCAGGGCTTCCCTGGCTTCACCCCACCTTCCAATAGCATGCTGGTGCAGGGTGCATCCTGGAGGCTTCCCCAGCTTCACCCCCACCTCCTAATGGCATGTTGTGGTGGGGTGCATCCCAGAGGCTTCCCTGGGCTTCCTGGAGGATTCTCCCCACCTGCTCAGGGTGTGCTGTGTTGAGATGCATCCTGGAGGGTTCCTCGGCTTCACTCCACCTCCTGACAGCATGCTGTGATGGGGTGCATCCCGGTGGCTTCCCCGGCTTCACCCTAATGGCGTGCTGTGGCAGTGTGTGTCCTGGAGGCTTCCCTGGGCATCCTGGGGGCTTCCCAGGCTTCACCCCCATCTCCCAGTCAACTGGGTCAACACCCCACAGTTCCTCCACCTCTTGCTCACTTGCTCCACCTTGCACAGTAAAGAAAAACTTCTCATTAGTGCAAGGCAATTAACAACTTCTTGCAATCTTAGGAAGTTTTCCTTTACTGTGCATGATATTTCCCTGCACTCAATGGCTGAGAGACACTGGCAGTGGGGTGCAATTTGGGGGTGGCAGGTGGGGCAGGAAATGGGGCATGGTGGGCTGGGCCGCAAGATGTGCATCTTACCGGAGACTGGCAGCTCCAGATCTTGCAGCTTTTGGGGGGAGTTCTTTTTAAAAAAGCCTCTCCAGATGAGCTTGAAAACTTCTGAGGTTGCTTCGAGAGGGGGCAATCAGGCAGCATTCCCCCCCCCTTCCTCAGGCTCCTGCAGCCTCGGAGCAACTCCCCACCCTTATACAGTAAATAAAAATTTCTCACGAGTGTGAGAAGTTGTTAATTTCCTCTCACTCACGAGAAGTTTTTCTCTACTGTTCAAGGGCCAGGAGTTGTTCCAAGGCTCTGAGGTTGCAGGCACCCGGGAGGGGGGAAAATGCTGCCCGACTGCCCCTCTCAAAGCAACCTCAGAAGTTTTTAAGCTCATTTGGAGAGGTAGGTTTGTTTTTTTAAGAAAACCCAAAAAAAAGCCACCAGATCCGGAGCTGCCAGTCTCTGGTAAGATGTGCATCTCATGTGCAAGCACATGTGTGCAATCTGGTGTAATCCCCTCCCCACCCCAGATTCCTACTTTTGCATTCTATTTTCATGCCTTCGGTGGAGCAGAGTGCAGAGCCAGGATGCCATGTAGGGCCCACTTCCCTCCAAAGGCATGAAAATGGAATGGAAAAGGAAGGGGGGGCACCATGCACGACTGCAGGACACAAGACATGCGTGCAGTCCTATGTCAAGTCCCATTGCAGGGCTTACCATACCTGGGGGTGGAGGTGGTGAAGGGAGAGGCATGGGGGGGGGGGGGTCCGATGCCACAATCCACAGCAGCGGCATGCTCAGGAGCAGCTCAGCTTTGGAGTCTGCAATGTGGCCAGGGGTTGGCCAATTGTCAGGGCCATGCCAGTGAGAGTTTTCAGATGCCAACACCGCTTTTCTACTGAGAAGTGCTTCTCGAGAAGCGTTTCTCTACTGGTGGGATGGGGAGTTTTGACATCCAGTCTCTGCGATTTCCCATGGCCCCAGCCATGCTTGGGGGTGTTTTGGGGGGTTGCAGCCAGTTCCTCCTCCCCCCTTGTCCTGAGCCAGGATCAGGTGAACTTCCCTCCATCCCGCCCTGCTTGCAAGACCAGTGCCTCCACCTGCATTTTTTCCTATCTCCCACCCTTTCCTTCTCGTTCTGTGTCGTCCCCCCCCCACCCACCCACTGGATTTAGACACAGGTGTGGCCTTCAGGCTGCAAGTTGAATGCTTCAAATCCTTCTAGGAAACTTATGACTTTTCCATACCTTAAATCCTTTGGTGATCTATTTTTGGGAGTTTTTCCCTCTCTTCTCCCCCTTCCCTCCATTGGAGTTCCAAATTTTTTTGCCACCATTTTGGTGGGTGTGGCTTGGGGGGGTCATGTGATTGAGTATGCATGAGTGATGTCAAGTTGGCCATGCCCACTCAGTCACATGCCCCACCATGTAGCCATGCTCACAGAACCGATAGTAAAAAAATTTGAAACCCACTCCTGATAAGGAGATATTGAAAAATGAAAGAATGAAGGATGGAACTTTGATTTAACTTAGGAAATATGAACAGCAAAATAGGTGGAAAACACATCTTTGACTATTATAGCGATACGAAAGGGGGGGAAAGTTAAAAATAGGGATAGAAAATAGTGGGGAAAATAATTATATATTAATATTTAAGATATACAAAAGGACAGGAAGATGGTTCAGAAAGAAAGGGTGATAATAAAAGACATGTATAAATAATATGAAATAATGTAGTAATAATAATAAATAATGTAGTATTTAGGAATAATAAGACTGTTTATGTGTACTGAAATGTATGTTACCTAGTTACCACACCATTTACGTAGTGATATGTATAAAGAATATAAAAAATAAAAATTTGATTGAAACAGCTCCATTCCATTTAGCTTCCCCTCACTTCCATCTTGCATTGTGTCTGTATTTTGGCCAGTTGTCCAGGAATCATTAATTCAAAACAGAACTTCCAGATCACAATTTTAAATGTCCCAACAATAATCAGTCAAACCTATTTAAAGAGATCTGTGCCTGTTCAAGTCACTTTTATATGTTTAGTAATATTCAGGGGTCTCTTAACTAAAATTCTTATTTAATATTCAAATCTCCAGTGAAGTAGATACATGTCCAACAAATATTTTCAGTCTTTTTAAATGATTAAAAAGAAGATTGGAAGAAGGCGGGGCTTAGCAGTGAGAAGAAGGACTTTCAGGCTGTTCCTGAGGGACCATCTATGCCGGGTCATTTGGACGGTTCTTTTTGGACCCAAGCTGTCCCGAAGAGACAGTGAAAGGTAGGGGGAAACCCAGTGGTCCCAGAGACATTTGCAAAGTCTCTGGGAACCTAGGGAAAACCTCCCTTTGCCAGTGATTTCCGGACCAGCCATCAAGGCTGCTGAAACTGCGGATAGCCCTAAAGAGAATAAAGAGATAAGAACATGTCGTTTGGTGTGAGTTTTAAACCTTTTTTTTTTTTAAAGAAAACACTCTAAATTTGGAAACTTAATTTTAAATAAGGCTGACTAGTGAGAAAGCGGCGGGTATAAGCTATGCCAATTTAAGGATTTTTGTTTTTGTTTCCCTTTTTATCTTTGGAAACTGGGCTGGACTTTCTTGTAATTCAAATCGGCTTTTTGTGTTCTCCTTTTTGCTGTTGATATCTCTAACTTTGAACTTTGTGGGGACATTGAATTTTAAACTTTGAGTGCTTTGAAGATTCTTTTGTTTGTTTCAGCTTTTTGATGGCGTTTTAATAATTAGTAATGAGTAATTGGCAGACAAAGAAGCTACGGAAGTGATAATATAGTCCATGCAAGCTACAAGCTACAAGCTAATACTGCCATCTAGCGGACTTGAACTATTGTTACCAAAATCTCCCCTGTAATTAATTTGACTTGTAAAAGGAAAAGGTTTATTTACATAGCTGCTGTTTTCTTTTTCTTTAACTGGAGCTCTGTTAGACCAAATAACAGAGCGGCAAAAGAGCTGAGAATGACCTTGGAAAGACTTTTATCTTGGGGTGGGTGGGGGAGAGTTTGAAAAGACTATTTGTTTTAGCTTGGTGGCATTTTTTCTTTTTTCAACATTACTTTCATATCATCCTGCTGGGGAGATATTGACATTGATTCTTTTCCTTTCTTATGATTATTCTTTTTGAGTTTTTGACCACTTACACTTTTTTTGTTCTCTTATTTGTGGCTTGAAGCACCCTTGCTTTTTTTTCTTTTTTTGGGGGGGGGGGGTTCTTTTTATTATCCTTTTTGACTTTTTGATTATATATATAATTATATAATTATAATTATAATTATAATTATAATTATAATTATAATTATAATTATAATTATTATTATTATTATTATTATTATTATTATTATTATTATATTATATTATATTATATTATATTATATTATATTATATTATATTATATTATATTATATTATATTATATTTTATATATTTTTTCCTGTGGCTTGAAGCACCCTTGCTTTTTCCATTTGTCTTACTTTTGGCATTCTTTCTCTTTGAAGACATTGGGACATCAATAGATGGTTCACCCTAAATTTTGAGCAAAACAGTCCGAAGATTTTTTTCTTTTTTCTTTTTCTTTCTTCTTTCTTTCTCTTTCTCTCCCTCTTTCTTTATTCTTTCATTACCTCTCCCTTCTCTCCTTTTTTCACTTTTTCTTTTAAGCCAGATTTCCACTCTTCCCACCCTTCTTCTATCTCTTACGGGGTTTTTTGCATTGTACTTACAATCTTACACCTTCTAAAACTTGCTGACTATGAGTAGAAAAGCAGCCCCTCTTAGCTCCATATCAACTTCTGCCCCTTCACTGGCGGGAGGCCAGAGGACAATACAGCCAATGCTTCAGCAAGAAAAAGAGAAAGGAGAAAACTTTGAAACACTCATGCAAGCGATGCAGAAAATGCAAGCAGGACTTGAGAGTAAGGATGATAAGTTAGACACCCTTGTAAAGAAGTTTGAGAGTATGGGAAAAAAATGGAGATAATGGAACAACAAAATCAAAGCATAGTACAAAAAGTTGATAAAATGGAAGGGAAAATTGAAAGTATGCATAACTGGATGATGAAATATGAAGATAGGATTCAAAAAATTGAAAATAAAATCCAAGAAGGAGAAAAGAAAACCGAGAAGCTAGAGAGCAGACTAAGCGATGTTGAAAGAGAGAGTAGTGGAATACTAAGATGGGAGATGGATAGGTCTGAATTTTTCTTAAGATTTCAAAACATACAAGAAGAAAAAGGAGATAATTTAGTTCAGATAATATCCAAGATTCTGAAAGATGCATTAGATATTTCCCAAGATAAGATGATAGATTTGATTGACGGATCCTTTAGAGTATATACAAGATATGCAATGAGGAATGCTCTTCCAAGGGAAGTGCATGTAAGTTTTACTAAGAAAGCAAACAAATTACAAATCTTACAGAAACTGAGAGATAGAAAATTAGAATACAAAGGCAAGGAGATTGTAGTTCTCAAACAAATCCCGAGAGAGGTGAGAGAGAGGAGAAGAGAATACCAATTCCTGACCAGAGTTCTGATTTTAAAAGGTGTTAATTACAAATGGCTCATACCGGAAGGTCTACTATGTACATGGCAAGGACAAAGACACAGGATAGATGCAACTGAAAAGGCAGAAGCTTTTTATGCAGAATATTTTAGAGAAATGGCTGAGAAAACTGGGAAAGGTGGTTCTGTGGTACAACTACTGGAATCACCCACAACTGCGACTGAAAAAATAGAAGGAGCTGTAGGTGGAATTGAGAAAGTAGAAGGTGCGGTGGGGGATGTAAGCCTTAGAGAAAAACGAGAACCCAGATCTACTAGAACTATAAACCATGTATATAAAGTATAAACATGGAGGAAAGAAAAATGACTACAACTAACATTAATGGACTTAATTTGGTAACTAAAAGAAGAAAAAAAAACATTCTATGAATTAGAGAAGTTGAAACTTGCCATAATTTGTCTACAAGAAGTGCAGACTCAAAAGAGAAATGAACATTTACTAATTCAACAAAAGCTTGGGAAAATGTCTCCAACACTGGCGAACTACAAGAAAAGAGGAATGATCTTCTATATTAAAGGCAATATTCCAGCAAAATTAATCTACGCAGAGGAAAAGGGAAGAATCTTGAACTGAAGGAGTTAAATGATAACACAATCATGCTGTGAAATAAATTAACAATGATACAATGAAGAACTAATATATCAATGAATTGAATACTCTAAAACTTTTTGCTTTAAAAAGGATAAGGATAATAATGATTTTTTGTATATTCAATAAGAGGATTGGTGATACAATGTATAATGTTAAGAACTACCATAATGATATCTTGTTATTGATAATAATTCTAACTGTTATCAAATAGATAATTAAGAATGTATGGAAAGCATGATTTTTTGGAAAAAATAATACTAATGGTAACTGAATATATAACGTCCAATGAAAGGGAGGTACTAAGTTATACTAGATGGAAAATCTGAGATGGTAAATATCATTTGAGAATATGGATGCTGAAATACCTGTAACCAAACGACATGCTACATGTGATGATGGGGGTTTTTTTCTTTTTCTTTTTGTGTTTTTTTTGTTTTTTTTTTATTGTTGTATGTATCAATATATAAGTATATACACAATAGAAAGATACAAAGTGTGTGTATGTGGGGAAGTATAGTTAGGACAGGTTAGTAAAAGTAAGGGAACAAGAAATGATACTAATTATGTCTGGGTTGGCGGAAATACCATCCCAAGGAAACACAAACTGAGATTTAAAATAGACACACCAACAACAATAGGAAAAAAAAGGGAGAGAGGAGAAGAGAGTGAAAGGAAGATGGGGGAGGGGAGAGGGAGGTAAGGAGAGGAGGATGGAATGGAGAGAGAGAGGAGGAGAGAGGGTAGAAAGGGGAGGAGGAAGAGTAGGAGTAAGAGAAAGGTACGGGAAGAAGGAAGGGGAAGAAGAGGAGGAAGGAGGAAAGTAGAGAAGGGAGGGGGGAGAAAGGGGGAGGATGGAGGGGAGAGAAAGGGAAGGAGAAAGAGTAGGAAGAGATAGAGGAAGAGCAGGAGCAAAGGAGAGGTGGGGGAGGAGGGAAGGGGAGGGAGAGGAGGGGGGAAGAAAGTAGAGAAGGGAGAGAGGGTGAAAAGAGAGAGGTGGGGAGAGGAGGACGGAGGGGAGGAGGGGAGAGGGTAGGAAGGGGAAGAGGAAGAGCGGGAGTAGGAGAAAGGTACAGGAAGAAGGAAGGGAAAGGAGAGGAGGAAGGAAGAAAGTAGAGAAGGGAAGGAGGGAGAAAAGAAAGCGAAAATAAGGTGGTGTTACAACAGGAGGAAGGGATGGTAAATAAAGCAACCCAAACAGTATATTATAACCTATTAAATGAAATAATAAATGTATAAGAATGATAAATGTTAAAACACCTGTAACCAAATGACATGCTGTATGTGATGATGGCTTTTTTTTGTCTGTGTGTGTGTGTGTTGTTGTTGTTTTCTTATGTATGTATGTGTGGTTTATGTAATAATTTTTTTTAAAAAAAAATAAAGAAATTAGGACTATAGAATAACAATAAAAAAAATTAATTCAAAACAGAACTTCCAGATCACAATTTTAAATGTCTCATCAATAATCAGTCAAACCTATTTAAAGGTTTCAAGCCACTTTTATATGTTCAGTAATATTCAGGGGTCTCTTAACTAAAATTCTTATTTAATATTCAAATCTCCAGTGGAGTAGAAACATGTCCAACAAATATTTTCAGTCTTTTTAAATGATTATTTCCAAGTTTGCATAGTTCCCGTTTCATCAGCAGATGGTTCACTCACTTCAGTCTGCTTCAGCCTCTCTGAAATTTTGTTGACAAGTCTGATTTCAATTATTTTAAATTATAAATCCAGTAAATGAGCAGTATTAACAAAAAAAATAGTTTGGGACTATAATTCCACCATTTTAAAATGCCTTCTCAATACCACATTTTTTTAACTTTGAGGAATCCAAATTTCTATTTATTTCCTTTAAAAAAAAATCTTCTTAAATTATCTGGTATTTTTTCAGACAGCTTGTATGCTACTTTTAGAAAAAGTCCTAAATATACTTTCCCCTTAGATTTCTTGCAGTCAAATTTCAGCAAGAAATATTCTCTTACTCAGTTCGCAAACCATTCACAGTCTCTCTGTTCCTGCACTGTCTTAGGTGTTCAGGCTGTCCCCAGTTTCATGCAGCCATTTTTGCTGCCACTGCTCCTTGTCTTCAGATGAGGGAGCTTTCCCAGTCAGGGAGGAGAGATGCAGCCAGTGGTGGGTTGCAGGCGGCACGCCCTGGTACGAGCGTACCAGTGCCTGCCTGGAGCACTGGATACCATTCTGGTACGGAGAAGAAAGAACAGATTTAAATTATGAAAAATAAGATTCTGTTGGATTCAAATCTGGTTGACCTTGAACCAGTCACTTTCTCTGAGCTCTAGGAAAGTGGCAATAGCAAACCACTTCTGAAAAATCTTGCTAAAAAAGCTTCAGGGGCTTGTCCAGGCAGCCTCTGAGAATTGGATACAAATGAACAGAAGGAATAAAAATCAGTTAGACATCAAGAAAACTAACTATAAGAGGTGTTGAACAATGGAACATACTATCTCTAAAAGTGATTGAATCTCTGATGGAAGTGTTTAAACAGTAAATAGATGGCCACCTCTCAAATAATGGAGTTAGGCCCTGTGCAGGAGGTAGAACTTGATTATTTCTAAACTCTCTTCAAACCCTTCCATTCCATGATTGTCCCATCAAGCTCTGCAATCTTCTCCATCCCATATGTTTTTCCAAGGATTCAAATTTACCCTTATCATGTGCATGACATAAATTTAAGAAGAACTTTTGACCAAATATAGATGTGATTAGTTGCTGAATTTCTAACAATTACAACAATTATCTTCTAACTCTGACATAAACTATTATAATCATAAACAAAAATGTTAACATGGTCCTAACAATGCAAAAATTACTTTCTCGTGGATTCTTCTTGCTGCAGAGATACCGGTAGCAGGATGTCATATTGTCTAGAGAAAAATCCTTTATTGAAAATCATCTAATTTTGCTCAAATATGAGTTAAGGTAAATATAAGATAACAAAAGAGAGACCATGAAACTGCCCATCAACACTCAGCATATGGACAACCCTAAAGATTATCACAATGTCATTAATGGCATGTTTGGCATAACTCTAGCTTGGTGTTATGTGTGAATGCAGCACTGTACAAAATTTTCTAGACTTGGAGTTGCCCTTGAGATTCCAAAATATCATAAACAGGCTGGGCCTGGAACATCTGGTATTTTTCAAAATTTTGGCTAGAGGATGTTTACCAACCAGCTCCCCTCATCCTCCTCCTTTTTTAAAAAAAGTTTAATGCCTTGTTTCCATTCTTTTTCACAATTGCAGTACTTTTCCTGCAGAAGACTGCTCATATTGTAACTTCCTACCATAGAGTAAAGCTACTACTTTGTAAATTGTTCAGATGGCTTGAAGTCTTGATCATCATTAAAATTAGCCCAATAAGAACAAACAAATGAAGAACAATGAAGTATTGTGGAAGCATGTTTTGCCTGGTAAAGTTTTGGAATATATGCAAATATTTGTAGGAGTCCACAGAATATGATTCAAAAGAAATATTGCTTCGATGGTATTGAAAGTTCTGCCTGTTTTTATGAGCATTGTACATACAGTTGGAGCTTTGATTGCACCATTGCAACTGACATATTTCCTTTTTTTAACAATTCCATCTGGGCACTTCTGTATTTATCATTTTGAAATCCTGTTGTTTCTTTAAGATAACTATCTTAAAGATAGATCCCCTTTTAGGAAGCTTTCATATTATTTAAATATTACAACTCCCATTATCCACAAACAGCTTATAGGTTTTCAGCTTATAGGACAGGTCATAGGAAAATATGTTAGATGTCAGTTGCCTCAACTTGAGGCAGATCTGTTCTTTTAAGCAGCAATTGATATTTTAAAAATGTGGGATTTTGAACTGCAACCTATTCCAACCTCAGGAATATCTACCATTGTAAAAGATTACATAGCTAAGGCCATGATTCTGCCTTAGTTGGGAGCAGATCACATTTGAAATCAGCCAGATTTTTTTCCTAACAAAATGCATAATGTATCATAGATAAATATTGTCTTTGCAGCAACTTAAACACAAAGCTCATCATTAGTGTATTAAATTAAATTTTTCACGAGCAAATTATAAGAAAAATACAGTGTCCAAATATATAAAAATAAAATCTTGGAACAGCATCAATATCATGCAAGACCCACTAAATCCAGTCTACTAACATGCATGTATTATCATTATACAGAAAACAATGTATTTTGAATACAGCCTTGTATAAAAGTAAGTCCAACATTTCTATTGATTTATGGTTACACCTGTTCTTGAAGATGCAGCTGAGAGAGAAGTTTTGCAAATGATTATCAACATAGCAAAATGTACAGCCTTAGTCTTAACAGCTTTCAGGATATCCCTTTTCTGAGCCTTAAATTGCCAGTTTATCTATAGCAATACTGCCCTAAGGTGGAAGACTATAATACAATTGTCTTTTTGTATTATTTAATCATTGACACCAGAAATTCCAAACTTCATTGTTTTGTCAACTGTATTAACTAAATTTAACAAAACCTATAAATATAAAGTGTATTAATCACAATTGATATCTTTAATGTTCAGTTCATAAGGCCTTGAAAAATGCAGGCAGTAATGGTTTTGTCAAGAAGCTTTTAAAATATTACCAGCCAATTGAGAATATTGGTTAAGTACAATTTGTGCAAAATATACCCACATTCATTATGATTAAGTGTAAAACATACTATGCATTTTGGCTTGTCAAGATCTATCTTGGTTTTGGACATCCTGACTGGTTTACCAAAGAAAAATAAAGATCCTGGAAAGTATGGACATATAGATTCATATAAGGGGAGCACTCACTCCCCCTGAGCCATGACTGGAAAAATAGGAGTGACTTTAAATGCCTAAGCAGGCAAAGTGGGATAAATGTTATCAGATGGCTAAACTGATGCTCTTACTGTGCTGAGAGGAATGCAGGTCTAGTCTCTCTCTCTTTGCTTATATACTGTAGACAGAAAAGAGAACAATTTTTATTTCCTGAGAATGTTAAATAAACTTCTAAAGTCCATATTCTTCAGTTTGCCTATTCAAACCAACTTTGTCCTAGTAGTTTAATAGATTGAAGTCATTGTAAACATAATTCAATGGGTCAGGTAAAGCCAGTGATGCAATTCAAGTAATTTAACAACCAGTTCTCCCCAATGACCAGCTGGATAGGCATGGCTGGGGGGTGGGGAGGGTGTCATGTGACTAAGTGGATGTGGCCAACTTGCTATCACTCATGACAAGGTGGGGCAGTGCAGATGAGCCAAAGCAGTGGTGGCAATGGCTGGAGCCTTAGTGCGGGAACAAAGTCCCCCTGTACTTGCCTTTGCACAGCAACAACATTCCGTCTTCGTTGCAGTACATTTGCACTCAAAGCAGCCCTTGTCTCCTGCTGCTTTGGACTCAGAGCTGTACGCTACATCCGGGAAGCACTGCAGCAGAGAGAAGTAGCTGGGTCTGATTCACCGGCACCTCATCTTTCACTGGATCTCGCTGCCTGAAAGTGAGGTTTTTAAAAAGATTTTTTTTAAAACAATTTTTTTTATTTTTACTAAACAAACAACACACACAAAAATAATCCTCTTACATTACATCTTGTAGAAAGTGTGTCAATTAGTTACAATTAGCTTTCGTGCATCTCTTCCAGAGTCATTACTTACATTCATATCAAATATAAAAGTTCTTGATGAGTCTTACTTTCAACATATCATAATTCTCATTTAACTGAAACACACAACCACCTAATGGCATTTCATTAATTATTACAGTCATCCAATAGCCTTAAACCTTATAACATATTCTAAACAAAAATTAGTTGACAAAATATCTAAGCCCTTTTCTCCCCACAAGTCACTGTTTACAATTTGTGTCCAGGTTCCTTTTGTTATGGTGGTACATGTATGTATCATTAACTGTATCCCTTATCCTTATCATTCCATTGTTAGTTGTTATAATTAATATTGCTTAACAAAAAATCCTTTACTGTTTATATCTATTTTCTTCTCATCAAACCAACATATATGCAATATCCCTTATTGCCCTTATCAATTATTTATTTAACATAACAATCTATGTTACTAAATTACTACTTACTAATTATAAAACTTAGTTAAATTTTTTGTTATCTACTTTCATATATCCAATAAGATATACCTTTATAACAGATTCAAAATAAGAATTAATTATTCAAATTAAAATATTAAATCTTTAAAAAGATTTTTGAATCAGGAAACGGCAGGTGGCTACTTCTGGCCTTTGTTGATGCAGCTGGGCATGTCTCAGTCACTCGGGGAGACATGTGACCTGCTCTCTGCCCCGAGACATTGGCCTGCCACATTCACCACCACAGCCGCCTCATGGCCTGCCTGTTGATCTGCCCCCACCACCGCTGCTATTGCCAGGGGTAAGTGGGGCAGGGTTGCATTGTGGCTCCACATTGTAATGGGCTCCAGGAGGAGGCGGTGACTCTGTCCACCCCCATTGTGAAGTGCGCTAAATTTCACTGTGCTGTGTGTAAGGTGCTGCAAGAGCAGTGGGCAGGCTGCTTTGGCCATGAGGTGGCAACAGCAGCAGCCGCCGCGTTGCAGGTTGAGTTAGTGGGCAGGCCATGAGGCAGCCACAGTGGTGAACATGGCAGGCCAGTGTCTTGGAGCAGAGAGCAGGTTGTGCATCTCGCTGAGCGACCAAGGCATGCCCAGCTGCACCAACAAAGGCTGGAAGTAGCCACCCACCATTTCCTGCTGTACAAATCTTTTCTAAAACCTGACTATTGGGCAGTGAGACCAGTAAGAGATGAGGTGCCAAAGAATTAGACCCAGCTGCTTCTTTCTGCTGCAGTGCTTTCCAGACATGGCTTACAGCTCCAAGCCCGAAGCAGTGAGAGGCGAGGGCTAACCTTGAGCACAAATGTATCATGATGAAAGTGGAATGCTGTTGCTGTGCAAAGGCAAGTACAGGGGTGTTTCACTCCTGCACTAAGGCTCCAGCCATCACCAATACTGCTTCAGCTGTCTGTGCCACCAGACCTTGCCACAACAGTGCCATTACCTCCAGCTGATGAGGACTGCTCTACTCCTTGCACCATTTCTTGTACCACCCTCTATGGTAGAGATTTCCAGCCCCACCCAGAGCTAGTCTCCCTCCCCGCCATCACCCTTATCTTATCAGGCCAGGCAAAGAGTGACTGGGAGGGGAGGGGGGAGAGGGGGAGGGGAGGGGCCAGCCAGTGGTGGGATCAGTCAGTTCGCTGAACTGTGCAAAAAGTTAACAACTGCTTCAGCTGAACCGGTGCAAACTGGCTGAATCCCACCACTGGATAAAGCCTATTACTTAAAATAACTCTTGTAGCTTTCCAAGTGCAATTGAGGAAAATGAATCTTACTAGAAAGTATTAAATTTGGCAGGATACTTAGAAGACCCTGAGCTTGTAAATAGGGATCCAATCAGTATCAGAGATCAGTCATTGAGAAGATATCCCTCATTCTGAAATCAGGCAATATGATACTAGGAAATGGTTGTTTAACAAAAGCTCAGTCTAGTGGTCTCCTGATATTTATCTGACACTGCTTGTTGTTATTTCCAATGTCAGCTAAAAACTTTGCTTGCCTAGACATGCTTCTGATTTATGGTACATTTTCAATTCCTGGTGTCATCTGTAAGAGATGAACTATGGATGAAAGGCAGAATATGTAAGCCATAAGAAATAGATATTTGGGTATCTTTATGAGCAGAATATGTAAAAACTTCTTTTTCATCTATTGTAGACAGTATCTCTTTGTATCAATGTGTTTTTAAGCAAGCAGCATTTCTATTAGTCTGAATATCTGATTTCTGGAATGATTTCTGGTAAGTAGCATAATGACAAAAGATTTGATATAAGCAATAAGAACAATGCGTGTCTTTAAAGATCACGCTACATACTTGGTATTTCAAAAAGAGAAAAAACTCATAGGTAGAACGTTTAGTTTCCTTATCCGCAATGTTCTCTCTTACATTGTTTCAGCTTGTTCATTTCATACATTCCAAAACAATTTCTGGATGTCAAAATACAGAATAAAAGAATTAGAAGGGAGCTTGGACATCTTCTAGCCCAAATCAAGCAAAAAACCCTATATAATTCCAGGTAAGTGGCTGTCCAATCTTTTCTTAAGGGCCTCAATGATGGAGCATCCAAAACTTTTGAAGGCAAGCCATTCCACTGATTAATTGTTCTTACTGTCAGAAAATTTCTCCTTACATCTAGGTTGGATCTCTCCTTAATAAGTTTCCATCTATTACTTCTTATCTGCCCTCTTCCATTACTTCTTCAGAATCAACTGTTTTTCAGGAATGCATCAATAACACAAAATGCTTCCAGCTGATGTCATGGCAAGATCAGACATGAGGAGCAGGTCTCTGCACCCCCACGCCAAGTTCTCCCAATTGGAAGGCTCCAAAAGGAGCTAAAGACGATGAAGAAAAGAGGGGCACCCTGCAGGTCGCGGAGAGCAGCAACTCTCCTGCTTGACCCAGGGCTCCTTCCCTCTCATCCATGAGGAGAAGAGGCAGCCATCATGGCTGCCATGAAGCTGGGACAGCCAAGTCAACAAAGAAATGTGCAGGAGCGGTGTTGATGAACAGCGAGTGGAGCTGGGTGAGAAGATTATTATTTTTTATTTAGACCTTAACTTTAAAAGAAAAAAAGAAGAAAATCCAGGAAAAGAGACTCTTAGAACAATTTCTTCAATCGGCAAACAACCATAGAGAGAAAAATCCTAAACCCTAAAGAAAGGAACTAAGGGGAGAAAAGTTAAATACCTTTTAAAACATAGAAAATTGGATTTTTAAACTGGGTAGGCATTGTTTTGGAAAGGCATTATAAAATGCTGGAACTATCTACTTGAATAGCCGACTTTGCTTCCATAAATTAAACTAAAATTGGATTAATAAATTTATCAGACTTGAAACAATACTGAAACCTAAGCTGAGGGCACCATCTACTGGTGAATGGAAATATACCATTCACCTACAAGCCTGGGAAAATTCCTGATAAGAGAAATAAAGAACATTCATCTGGAGGACTGTGGTGATACTTACTGTTCTATAATTATCTACTTTATGATTAGTGGAGACTTTATTGTGAGGATAAAGAAGACTCTTAAATAAAGTAAAGTGACTTTTGATTTGTGGAAGCTGCCTGGACTACTTAAATGGAACTGATTAATAATCATGAGATATAAAGAACTATGATTATTGAACTTTCTGAGGTACATCATTGGACTTGAATATATTGTTTTTGGACTATTGAGTAAGGGGGATTTATTAAAATAAGAGAAGATGTTCTATCATGGGGAAATGAGTCAGATTTCAAAAGAAATCGTGTTGATGTTTCAAAGCATTAGGGATACCATGACAAAGAATCACAGGGAGATAAAGAACCTATTGCAAGACATAAATGGGAAAATAGAAAATATTCTACAAATGATAATCAAAGAGTCCAGGAAAGAGAGGAGAGAGCAGAAAGAATGGAGGAAAAGATAGAACAGACAAACCAGCAAACAAAGCGAGAAGATGAGAAGGAGAAGACAATAAAGATAATAATGACTGATGAAATAAATCAAGGGAAAAGTACTTTAAGAGATTTTAAAATGGAATCAGATAACCTGGAAGAAACTTATGAAAGGGAGATAGGGGTTTGGGTGGATAGTTTGGGGCCTGGCAGCTTAGGAGGATAGAAATCGGAGAAATATTTAGACTGATAGTGAAAATACAGATGGTGATAGAGAAAAAGATTCAAGAGAGTATAGGAGGCAAGCTTAAAAAATGAATTAAAGTATTAAAGTGGGCAAGAAATAATGGATAGAAAGGATTTCCCCCCATATACTGATGGCCTGATTAAAAACTAGAATAGAGGTAGAAATATAAATACACATCTTTATGTAAAGCAATAGTTAGATGGAAAGATTGGAGGTTGAAAAATGGTATTATTGGGTATGTTTAAATAATAGGATAATTGGTACTTGAATGGCGTATTGTGACTTTGAACAACCAAATAATGGACTATGTCTTAATATAAACTTGTGTATTAACACTAGGTTTAGTAATGATTAGAAGCTAGAATAGAGGTAAAAATAAGAAATAGGAGGAATATTAGGTTGAAAGATGGTATTACTATCTACAATTAATAATATCATTGGCATTAAAATGAAACATTGAAATATTGAATACTACTCTAAAACAAATATGTATATCAATACTAGGATTATATAAGTTTTATTAATGTAACAACTATTATTATTTCTATTATTGCTGTTTGAATCAAAATGAATTATACCCAGAGACCCTACTGTTCATGTATTGATACTGATGTATATTTAAAAATAAAAATCCAAAAAACCTTTAAAAAATGCTAGCTGTCCCACCTGATGGAGAGCATGAGAAACCCTCCAATACCACATATGTCAGATTAGAATGTCCCAAGTACTGGAGCACATAACACCAGACACGTCACTAGAAGGCAAAATCACAAAAACAGCCATAAAAACTACTTATTTTGACCATGTCATGTGGGGGAATTCATTGGAGAAAGCAATTATTTCCAGAAGCATTAGCAGTCAAAGGAAACTATGCTGCCAAAGAACACAGTGACTGGACCCCATCAAAGCTGACACCAGCCAGTGCATAGAAAAACTCCTGGCCCACAGAATCGCCAGGAGTTGGAAATGCCTAGATAAGAAGATCATTATCATGCTATCTTCTGGGGCTGTTTCTCCAGCAATACTATACTTCATAATACTATGCTTTTTAAGCTCAGTTCAGATAAGAATCTGGTGGAAGATCCCAGTTAATGGTTCCAAAAACTGCTAAAAAGTTTAAAATAATTTACAGATATCATGATTGCAGTTTTAGGTACAGAAAAATTAGACAAGTTTTGTTTATTTCCAGGATGTGTAATATGACATAGTTCTAGGCAGAGGGCTCATCAGATTACTGGACAGAAGACATCATGCAGCTATTTTCTCATTAATTATTGTTATAAGTAAGAAAAAAAGGAAGGGGCGAGTGATGGAAAATACAAGAATGTTTCACCTGAGAATTAATGTCTAAACTTCCAACATAATTCTATGAGTGTGACAAGAGGACCACACATATAGAAACAACTATGAATTATTTCAATAGATAATTCTTTCTAGTTTGCCAGAGACTCTTGGAAACTGCTTATTGCTGACACATTTTTTCCAATTTATTTATAATCATGAATAAGATTGTGTTAGGTCTTAGGCTTCTTTCTTCTTTTGTGAGTTTTACATCTTTGAATCAAAGGGAGAGATTCCTGTGAACTTATAATAACAGGTTATATTCTTACTGGTGTCTGTGAGATAATAATCGCAAGACAAGAAATTCTTCATGTAAATAGGTCATTGGTCTTTGAACATTGAAAACAGGGGTGGGTTTCAACCGGTTCGCGGCGGTCCCTGCGAACCGGTTGGTTGCCGAACCCGGAAGTAAGTAACTTCCAGGAACGGCGAAGGGCGCGCCCGCCCGCGGTCCTTACCCGGTTTTGACGAGTTCTGTGCTTCCACGCATGCGCAAGATGCATACAGCGCCTGCGCGATCGTCCAGGAGCAGCTGGAGCATTGCGCAGATGCTAGTACGCATGCGGGCACCGCGTGCGTGCACGAGGACACCGCCGGCCCCATTCCAACCGAACCAGTTGGAACGAGGCAAGAAACCCACCCGATTGAAAAATGTATATTTGATGCATGTAGTTCTCTTCTTGATAAAGTTGCATCATCCTTTTAGTATTTCAGTATTACAGCCTTACAACAGCTGTTCATCTATTAAATCATTACCTTAACAAAATAATATTAAATATTAATAACCAAAATGGCAAGTATCTTAAATTATTACAAGACATGAATTAAGCAAACATATTCTTAATTCTTTTTTAAAGAAAAATGGAAAACTCTCTTTTTTAAGGGAAAGTAGAATTGATTAGGAATCTTTAATATTTTTAGTATAGAAACAATTTGAATGCCAAAACAGACACTTTATTTCTTACATGGAGCTATGTGTGGAAATCTAAGGAAAGTATCTAGCTGAAATTAAAAGTGATTAAAAAGAAACACCATCTTCTATAACAGGGGTGTCTAACTCAAGACCCGGTGGCCGGATCCAGCCTGCAAGCACTTAGATCTGGCCCATGGGGCCACCCTGGAAACAAAGAAGGACTAGCCCATAGTGCCTCTGCCAGTGATAATGGAGCTCAGGAGGGGAGCAGGCAACCATGCTGAACTCTGTTTTCATTGGCAGAGGGTTGCAGGAAGCTATCGCAGCCTAAAATGGAGCTTGGGAGCCCGTTTTCACTGGCAGAGCACTCAGGCACTACAGGTACCCCCAACACAAGTGACATGGGCCATGCCCACCCTGGCCAACCACACCCTAGCCAACCCCACCCTGGCCCCATAAGGTCAAACACAACTCTGATGTGGCCCTCAAAGAAATTGAGTTTGACATCCCTGCTCTATAAATATGTAATAGATCAGCTGAATATTATTATTTGAAGCTTCTAGTTGTTGCATATTGCTATTAAATTCCAAAATAGCAATAGCAATAGCAGTTAGACTTATATACCGCTTCATAGGGCTTTCAGCCCTCTCTAAGCGGTTTACAGAGTCAGCATATTGCCCCCAACAACAATCCGGGTCCTCATTTTACCCACCTCGGAAGGATGGAAGGCTGAGTCAACCCTGAGCCGGTGAGATTTGAACAGCCGAACTGCAGAACTGCAGTCAGCTGAAGTAGCCTGCAGTGCTGCATTTAACCACTGCGCCACCTCGGCTCCTTATGTAAAATAATGGCTGCTTTCTGAGATTGGATGGAGGGGTGGGGGAAGAGATGCATAGCTAAATTTGCAAAATGTAAAATATTTCATTATAAAGGAAATTTGAGCCTGCAGCACATGACTCACCCAATCTTATATCTCAATTCTAACTAATCAGGGGCCCTTTCTCTCTACAGAGAGTTTTTAGATATTTGCTTGAAATAAAACGCAGCTATTCAAATCTTCAAACCTGAAGATACTTTTTAAAACATGGTGAACTCTATCACAAGATGAATGTGGTGACCACTTGCTTTATCACAAAATTAATATTTTGACCCCAGACTAAATGCAAGGATAAGGGGTTTCTAAGCCCCAAACACCATATTTTAGATTTTGCATCACAAAACAAATGAAGCCTTGCAATTTGAGTTTTAAAAGTAAGCAAGAGATGAAAAGGAACTTCACCCCTCACAGGTAGACCAAGTTTAATACTGTTTAATACTTTAATACTGTTCTTGTACTGTGCTTAATTCTAAGTCAGTTTAAGAAAAGCATATCCAGACTGAAGACAATGCCCCATTTCATCCAAAACTGCTTCTCTCCTATGTTTGCATTTGATTCTTAAGCCATCTTCATCAATACCACTCCAGAATGCAGTAGATTGGCAACCAGGTAGGGCTAGTGCTCAGTCTAGATTAAGATCATACAAGATCTGTTCCTGCTTCTTATTGTTAGAAGAAATGTCCATATGGGTTCAGTTCCAAGTAGGGAAAAAGACACTGGATTCATGGAAGTTGCTTGTAAATAAGATGATGGACAGGACCACAGGGTTTGGGGTCCTGGGGGAAAAGGGAAGAGATGCTGAGAGTGCCCTGGTTTTATGCCCTCTCTGAGATTTTGAATTTGAGCTTGTATTTTGATTGGTTGTCAGACTCCCATGGGGCCATGCATGGGCAACTCTGTAGGCTGTCCTGAATCCCAGGCTTGGTTGAGTCTTTGCTGGATGATGATGTAATGAAAGGGCTTTGGGATTCCTATTATGGCTCTGCCTAAAGGAGGTATATCTTTGTTATGTAGAATAGACTGGCTTAAGCTTTAATGGCCCATTGTCAAAGATGGGGGAGGTGAGTTTCTGCCTCCCTTTTAGGGGAAATATTCTGTCCTTTTAATATTTGCAAAAATATTTCATTTTTCTAGAAAAGGGATGGATGCTCCCTACATTACTTTCCCATCCTACAAGAAAGGCAGAGACCAGGGCTTGTGGATCTTTTCCTTCTTCACTTGTCTCTGTGTTTTTCCTTTCTTTTCCCACAGATTTGCATACATGGAAGCCTTCACATTTCCTTCCTTCGTTGCTCTGTCATTTGGGTCCTACCTTCCTCTATGTGTCCCTGGAAGCTATTTAACAAGGAAAAGCAGATAGTCCAAGCTTCACAGAAACCAACTAACATTTGCAATTCGAAGATGTTTTTAAAAAGTAAAAGTAGGGTAGCATAACTTTAGGTGAGGGGAGGTGTTCTATCTCAAGCCTCTACAATATATATGGATGCAGACTTGGCTGTCTGCCACAACTAAGGAGGGAGATAAGCAACCCCTTGGCTGGGAGCCCAGAAAGCTATCTCTATGAAACAAGGCTTGAACTCACAAGTCTCCCAATCTTTCTGTACAGCTGGATCAGTAAATTGTTGTTTCCTGAAAAATTCCCCTCCCGTTGCCCCACCTATAAGCTCTCTGGGAGGGGCTGATCAGTAGCCACCTGTTCCTATTTCCTTCTGTGACCCTTTTTCCAAAGCTGCTCTCTCCTCCTCGCAGCCATAAACATATGCACATCAGGGACAGCCTCCCTCTGCTCTTCCTCACTGCTCCCTGACTCAGATGCCACCTGGTGGCCAACAGACCTCTCTAGTCCATGCTCTGACTCCGAACACCCCCTGAGTCTTCCTCAGCCTCCAGGGCAGTCGCATAGTGTTCAGATTCCACCAACAGCTCAGACGGCCGCTGTTGGGCCACAACAGGAGGGGATAAAGTTATTTTATAAGTGTGTGTATATGTAATTACATACAAGCAAGCATGTGCACCCAAAATTTAAAGATAATTGTATACCAAGTTAAATTATATGCACAAATACTTCCCAAATACACATATATGTAAACACAACAACCAGTTTTACAATTAAGAATTGTCTTTCTTCACTTTCTTGGCTTTTCCTCAAAGAAAAGTCTGATACACCTTCAGCTGCTTGCCACGTAGGAAGTCACAGATCGAAATTAGAAATCTAAGAAATCTAAGAAATCGCTGTTCCCTTCTTATTCCTTCAAAGTACCGCATTTTTCAATGGACTTTTTGTTTTATAAATAAGTCAGGGCACCATTTCATCATCATTTTTCTGGTAACCTGAGGCCAACAGATTTCACATCCAGTTCCTACATTACACCAGTGACTCAAACATTCTCTAGTGTCTAAAAATTGACAAATGTTAGTGGATTTATTTATGTATTTTTAAAGACCCAGTGAATATATATCTCTCAGAGAAAAGGAGAAAAAAACTGCCAGATTTTGAAGCAGGATATTATGCACACTGGGCAAATATTTTCTACCAGAGAAATGAATTGATAGCTGGACATGGAATTGGATTACATCAAGAAATCAGAGCTGAAGACGGGAAGAAGGCGGGGCTTAGCAGTGAGAAGACGGAGTTTCAGGCTATTCCTGAAATTCCCCTATTCCGAAGGAAATTGGACGCTTGGTTTCGGACCCAAGCTGTCCCGGAGAGACAGTGAAAGGTTGGAGGAGATCCAGTGACCCCAGAGACGTTCGCAAAGTCTCTGGGGGGCTTGGAATTTAACCTCCTTTGCCAGTTCCTTCTGGATTAGCTGTAAGCTAACCGAAACTGCAGGTTGCCCCTAAGAATGGTGTGAGTGTTTTCAACTGGTAAGCTGATTTTATTACTCAAAGAGACACGGTCCGCATAAAAATTTAAGCTAATTGAAACCAAAGAACAGAAGAATCTAGTGGCGAATTGGTTTGTTTTTTCATGGGTTTATGGCTGGTGGTTACCCTATTTCTTAAATGTTTTAAATGCTACTTACATGGATAAAGGAAAGATTACTTCAACATCTCCTCTGACTTTCTTTAAGTGGGCTGTAAACCAATTTACTATAATTTGGCTTCTTACAATTTGACACTTTTATTGCTTGGCTGTGTTGGTCTAAGATCAGATAAGATTGCACAGCTCCCAGCATGTTCTTACTTGCAAATACCTTAAAGCCTCTAAAGGGAAAAATACTAGCTGCATCACAAACAAACATGGCGTCTATGCAAGTTTCAAATGATTCATTTCAAATGATTTTCTCCGTGTTACAAAAGTTGTCTGACACGTATGATAGATTTGAAAAAAAGTTGGACTATTTGTTGTTTTTAACATCAAAATATGAAGAAAAAAGTGAGAATGTTGAATGTTTGAATGTTCCTGAAATACAAATGAAGAATGTCAGAAATGAAGTTTCTCAATTTGCTGACATTCCGGGCATCTGGTTTAAAGATTCTCAACTTGCTGACACTCCGGGCATCTGGTTTACTTCGGAGGGAGAAAGAGATGCAACGTTTGAAGGGGGGGCAGCCATACAGAAGATTTATTTCAGAAGACAGAGCGCAGGAGGAATGAGAGGCATTAAAGAATTTATACTTTATGAAACATCATTTGCAAAATTTCCGATACCACCACTGAGAATTAAAGACAAGCTGAAAAGTGCAACAAGCGTAGGACAACGCCTAGGACATTATATGAGAGGCATCCTAAGCAAAAAGGTGCGAAGATATTCCTGTTTGGACTTGCTTATAAAGACGTTTGTAGAATTTGATCCACGAATGGTTATAGGATTAAGGAGGTTTTGTTATTGGAGAGACACAGGCTGATAGATGGAAGAATACAATTCAAAATTAGCTAAACCTAATTATTCTTATTTGTAATAGACATAGCTGAATAATAATTGATATTGATAGTAATGTATATAATGTGGAGTTGATATGATAAATAATAATTGGATATGAGAAGGGAAGGTTGGAAATATTTTTGGACCATATACAAAGGTTATTAATCACAATAATTATCACTATTAAAAAATAAAATAAAACTATATACAGTTAAATGTTAACTAATATGGGGAAAATTTTACGATATACGATATAATTACATAAAGAAGGGAGAATGATAATAAACTATATGCATGGAAGATGGAATTTTTGGTATTAAATATTATGGATGTTCAGCTAAAACAGGATATGAGGATTTGATGTTAATAGAGGATTTTATAAACAAGTAAATGAAATGCTAGCATGTGGTTATGGATTAAATCTTTGGCATAGTTAAGGATGAAGGATGTTTAAATAACTGTAGTCAACTAAAAGTGGCGGTATAATGATGTCAATATGGTAAACATTTGAGTTAAGATATTTGAATTAATATGAATTAATGGAAGAGATGCACCAAAACATGTTGTAACCAGCTGATATACTTTTTTATAATATATACCTGTGTTTTTTTTCTTTTTTCTTCTTTTGTTTTTCCTTTTTTTTCCCCCCCTGCCTTGTTTTTTGTTCTTTTTGTCTTATCTGTGTTTTGATTTTTTCTTTTCCCACTGGTGTGGGCATGTGTTGTTTAAATAACAAAATTTAAAAAAATTGTAATTAAAAAAAAAGAAATCAGAGCTGAAGGCTTGCATAGAAAATGAGTGGAAGAGAATCAGATACTCTACTTTCTTCTTTAGAAATCTAGATATGTGTTTGCAAAGCAAAATATGCCACTAACTTGTTCCTTCACTGGGCCTCTTTTAATAGTTGGCATAAATCCAAATTGCAGGTCAGGTTATGCTTTGTGGTAAGATAACTGATTTGATATTTTTTGTGCTATGTAAAAATAGTTCTATAAAATCTCATTGCCAATTCAATCACCTTAAAAAATTGCCTCTTGCCCCATTACTGCAGTGCTTCCTTAAAAAGTCTCATTATTGAATTGTTTTGTTTGGCCAAAGCACCAGCCATTGCCATAAGAGACATGCAGTGGAAAACCAGATCTGCCTTTGCAGAAAATGCTGAAAACCATTACTATCATTTTCCCTCAGAGCCTCTTGTCCTTGTTTATTTTGGAATACAGTATGCTTGTGTCAGATCTGTGAATCTGTCAGATCCCTAAAAATGATACTGCCATTCAATTGGGAGGGGGGGGGTTGGATTTGATGTATTAGCAGTGCCTGTGACAACTGATATTTTACAACTTGTTTCCTGGCGCCGAAGCACCTTGAGATCCCCTCACCTTTTGAGGGAATGTTTATGATGGTCATGTGGGATGGTTCACATTAATGTCTAACACAAGATACCCATGGGAATGTATGCTCATATTGTTGTCAGGGCAGCTGGTAAAGGAACCACCTTCACACTCGTGTATTGACTAAAGTCTGCATTCTGACTAATAGGAGGGGTCTCTAGGAGGGGATTCAGATGTTGCTTTGAACTTATTGTTTTAGCTTCTGCTTAATAAAAGATTCCTTTTGAAATACTTCATTCCAAGAGTCTTCATTTTCTTAAGTTAGAAGAAGAGGCAATCCTTACAGTAAGCAACATCTGCAAAATGTTGCAGAGAAGCCATTTTTGCTCTACCAAGGAGACCTTGCAAACCATGTCTGAGCAAAACAGTGAGCAGGGGGAACCTGAATGCTGGAGGGAGACATCAACACCACCCCCCAACCAGAGGCCTGCTCCCTGTACCCTTTCGGAGAGAATGAGGTGACCCTGGAGGACCCCAAAAAGCCTTGCTGGTCAATTGGCATTAGGAAGAAAGACAGCTGGGATGGGAGAACCAGAGGAGTTACCCTCATCTGTGGTAAATGAAAACTGGGGTGGAAATTGGAGCTAGAAGCCCCCACTGACCAGGATGAACTAAACAAAGCATCACTGAGAGAGGATTGTCTGAAGAGACATATAACCCAGTTTATAAAAGACTGAGAGGCTTTCCTGGCCAGCTTTTCATAGTGGCACAAATGTCACAGCTGCGTACGTATTCCTCAATATCCCTCTTCATTTTGGGCCACCAAAATTGTCAGTTTCTCAAATGCAGAGTTTTTAGGAACCCGAAATGTCCTGCCACCCGTGCATCATGACAACGCCTCAAAACTACCATCCATTGTACTGCTGGTATGTATATTTTTGAACCTTTCCAGGTTAATCCATCCCTCTTAGTCAAAGCCTGGTCATGCATTTGGAACCAAGGGTGTAGTGGAAGTGTGGCTCTGATATCTTGAGTGATCTCAGCTGGTGATTCTCCCCCCTGAACCTTCCCTTGCACACTTGCAGCCAAATGTATATTTGCAGATTGAGGAACCATAGACTAGATTGTCTCTTCTCAACCACTGTTAAACTGTGGTTTCCATGATAATGCATCTGCCATGAAGTTTCATCTGCTTGGAATATATTTTAACTGGAAATTAAACCTACAGAAGTACAGAGCCCACCGTACCTGCTTGGGTGATAATTTTTGTGAGGATTGGAGAGCCTCCAGGTTCTTATGGTCTGTCCATACCTCGAAAGGAACCACAGATCTTTTGAGTAAATGTCTCCACATAAGCAGTGCCCAACATACTGCGAATGCCTCCTTCTGCCATATAGCCCACCATCTCTCAGTTTCACTCAATTTGCGGGATGTGTAGGCACATGGTTGCAATGCTCCTTCCACATTTACTTGAAGTAGAACAGCTCCCACTGCTACCTCGCTAGTGTCTGCCTTTACAAAAAATTCAAAAAATAGAAACAAAGGTAGAAAAAATGGAGAAGAGAATAGAGATGGTAGATGAGAAGCTGATTACAATAAGTAGAAAATTGGGGAGGAAATAGCATTTTTGGAATTGGAAAAAGCTGGCTTCTTTCTGCGCTTTCAAAATATAGTAGAAGAAAAGGAGGAGGATTTAGGATAAATAAATACAGAGATTGTTGCGAACATATTACAAAAAATAAACAAGAAACGAAAAGGGACATAGATGAGGTGTATCAAATCCACACAAATTATGCCAGGAGACACAGGCTCCCAAAAGAAATCCACGTACGCTTTACTAGAAAATCTGTAAGAGATGAAGTATATAAAAAAGTGAGAGACGAACAAGTAACATATAAAGGAAGAGAAATACAAATTCTGAGACAAATCCCAAAAATAGTGAGATACCAGAGAAGGCAATATCAGTTCCTTACACAACAATTAATAAGGTACAATGTAATGTTCAGATGGCTAACACAAGAGGGAGTGATGATTACCTGGCAAGATAAAAGATATAAAATAGACACAGTCAAGAAAGCGCATGAGTTCTTTGAAGAAAAAGAGAGTAGAAAGGAACCAGAGAGTAGAAGCCAAGAAGAACAGTCAGTTGAAAACAGGGAGGGAGAAAGAGAAGAAAGAAGAAGACAGGAAAGAGAACAAATAGAACAAGAAGGTAATAGAATAAGAAACAAGAAATGCATGGAAACTAAGGGCGGCACATAAATAAAACAATGGAACAAGAAATTAAGTTACTCTTACTAAATAGAAATGGATTAAACTCACCAGAAAAGAGAAGGCAAACTCTGACTAGATTACAAAAAATGAATATGGACATAGTATGCCTTCAAAAGGTACATATCAAAAGCCAATATAACAAGCTACTAGAATATCCAAAGTTGGGAAAATTATTTACAACGCTAGCACAACAAAAAAAAGAGGAATTGCAATATACATTAAAGAATGGATAAACACAAAAAAATATATGCAGATGAAGAGGGGATGATTTTAATGATAGAAATAGAAACAGAACAAGAAAAATTCTCCTCACAGCAATATACGCCCCAAATAAAAATCAAACAGTATTTTACGAGAAGTTACACCAAAAAATAACAGAAATAGAATATGAGGATATATGTTTAATTTGCGACTTCAATGCTATAACAGAAATCAATGATGACTACAAGAGTAACAAAAGAAATAAGGGGGAAAAGAAAGTTACCATTTACCTTTTTCGAAATGGTGCAGGAACTGAACCTGAAAGATGTATGGAGAGAAGGGAACATAGGAAACAAACAATTTACATATTATTCAAATCCCCACAAATCATGGTCAAGGATAGATATGATTTGGTAAACTCAAAAATTGAGAAGAGATACAGAAGAGATTGAAATAATGAAATAATAATTGGGCAGATCACAATCCAATGAAAATAACATGGAAAGAACCAAAAAAGAAAAAAGAGATGGACAATGAACCAAATAATATTGAAAGATAAAGAATACATAAAAATGATAGAAAGGGAATTGAAACTTTTCTATAAAGTAAATAAGAAAGAAGAAACATAGCTACAAAACCTATGGGACAAAAGCTTTTACAAGAGGGTTGACAATAGCATATTTGGCAAGGAAAAACAAGGAAAAGAGACAAAAACAAGAAACATTAGAGAAATAAGTTAAAAAATTAGAAATGGACCTGCAAAAAAATCCACAAGAAGCAAAAATAAAGGAGAAAAAGGAACTAATAAAATGCAAATTAAATTTGATGACACAAGAAGAGATGGCCCAAAAAATTAAATTTGCAAACCAAAACTATTTTGAAAATGCGAATAAACCGGGAAGATGGTTAGCACACAAATTGAAAGAAGAAAAAGAAAAAAGAATAATACATCACCTACAAGATGAAAGGGAAAACATACAATATCGGAAAGAGGAAAATATATATATAGTACAGAAATTTTTCGAGAAACTGTACAGCAAAGAAAATATATTACAAGACAATATCGAACAATACTTAAAATAAAAAGAATCTACACGAAATTAAGGAAGAGAAAAGAGAAATGCTAAACAAAAAAATCACAGTGATAGAATTAAAGGAAGCATTTAAGAGACAAAAAATAATAAAACACCTGGCCCAGACGGTATACCTGTAGAATTTTATAAAGCCACGCAAGAGCAGACAGAAACAGTGATTTTAGATCTATTTAATGAAGCACCTACAGATGCGAAACTACCAAAATCATGGAGGGAAGCACACATAACATTGATACCCAAAAAGGATTCAGACCATCAACAAATAAAAAATTACAGACCAATCTCTTTACTAAACGCAGATTATAAAATCTTTACATCAATAATGGCAGAGCAAATTAAAAAAATATTAAATGAAATCATTCACACAGATTGGCTTCTTACCAAAATGCCAGTGAAAAAACAATATGAGGATAATTATAATACTAGAATATTATGAAGAGAATCCGGGAAAACAAGTTGCACTGGTCTTTTTAGATGCCCAAAAGGCCTTTGATAACTTGAATTGGCATTTCATTATCACACAGTTAAAAATGATGAGAAAAAATTATAAAAATTTATTCGGCTCAGACAGCAAAAGTAATAATAAATAGTATCATTACAGAAGAATTTAAAAAAGAAAAAGAAATTGTTTAATGCCAATTTGGTCTAGAGGTTAAGGCACCAGGCTAGAAAACAGGAGACTGTGAATTCTAGTTTCACCATAGGCATGAAAAATTAGCTGGATGTCTTGGGCCAATCACTGTCTCTCAACAAAGTTCACAGCACAGAGTTGTTATGGGGAAAATAAAAGGAGGAAGGAGCATTTGTATGTTTTCTTCCTTGAGTCGTATAGGGAGGGAAAGCGAGATTAAAAAAAGATATTTTTTTAAAAAAAAACTGTTAAATTTGCATATATCAAAAATTTTCAGACAATTTCAGAAGTTTCAACAAACACAGTATGTTTGTATTAATTATGGCACCATAAAATTTCAGATGCATGTGACTTTTGCCAATGATCCACATAAAGAAACTGAGGGGGAAGAACACCGAGAAAAACCTAGCAAGGGGTTTCATCGAGCCAGCCCAACCAAAAATTGCAGCCTCGGTGTTATTTAGAGAAAAAAAGATCACTCAAAAAAATCTCTGCATGGATTTTAGGAATTTAAATAAAATCAGTGTAGAGAACATGTACCCTTCCCCTTTATGAAAGATATGCTAGCATATTTCACTAAAGGAAATTTTTTCTCAAACCTGGACTTACGGGACGCTTACTGAAGAATCAGAATTAAGGAGCAGGATCAGTGGAAAATGGCATTTAACACCCCCCTTGTATTCTACCAATTCAAAGTGCTCCCATTTGGGCTATAAGGGGCCCCTGCAGTGTATATGCAATTAATAAATGAAGTGCTACATGAGCATTTGTATAAGGGGGTCCTGGTTTACCTGGTCAACATTTTAATATATACCAAGACCAAAGCAGAACATGTAAAAGTAGTCCAGGCTGTTTTAAACAAACTCTGCTCCACTGGACTTTATGCTAAACTCTCTAAATGTGAATTCCACCAAGAAAAAATTGCCTATTTGGAGTATCGCATTTCACACCAGGGCATAGAAAGGGACCCTCAAAAAGTGCAGGCTGTATTTGATTGGGAACCACCCAGAACACATAAACAGTTACAAAGCTTCCTGGGATTCATCAACTTTTACCAATAGTTTATCCCTGCTTTCGCTCAGATTACCCTCCCCATTACCAACCTCTTAAAAACAGGGTAGGGGGAACCCAAAACTGAAGCAGACTTTGAACTGGACAATGGAATGCCAAGCTGCATTTGAAAAACTTAAACGGCTTTTCTTAGCAGAGCCAATTCTAAAGGACCTGGACACAGAGAAACCACTCATCCTACAAGCAGATGCCAGCAATGTGGCAACAGGGGAGGTCCTGCTTCAGAAAAATGAGCAAGACCAACTACAACTATGTGCTTACACATCCAAAAAGTTGAATGAAACTGAACAAAGGTGGACTATTTGGGAGAAAGATGCTTATGCAGTTCAGTGGGTGCTTTTAACCTAGAGCCATTTCCTTGAGGTGATTAAAATCTTTTTCAAAGTGTGGATGGATCACAAAAATTTAGAAGCCCTCAAGACCCCAAGGAAACTCTCCCCAAAACAAGTACAATGGCTCAGTACTTTAAATGATTTGATTTTACTCTCAAATATCTCCCTGGAAGAAAAAATTCTCTGGCAGATGCACTATCCAGAAAATTGCAATACTATAGTGCAAAGCCAGACATAATCAAGTCCATAGTACAAACCAATCAACTGGCTACTAAAGTAATCACCAGATACCAGGCAAAACAAGACACCACCCAAACTTTTAAACAAGCATTGGCCACCGATGAATGGTTCTTAAGCCACAAATCCAACTGTCAGGGGAAAGATGACTTAGCTTGGGTGGGAGGGAAGCTAGCCAAAGACTGCACTTAATGGCAAGGTGCCACAACTCCAAATTAGCTGGACATTTTGGATTTGTGAAAACTTTACACCTAATTAAAAGACAATTTTGGTGGCCATCATTAAAAAGGGACATAGAGAGCTATGTAGCTAGCTGCCCCATTTGTGCAGCAGCAAAAAGACATCGGGGGAAACCCCAGGCTACCCCTAAGGTAGCCAAAACTTCAGCGGAGGAATTTTACAATCAATGAAGAAGAAATAGAAGAGAGGGAAGTAATAGAAGAAAGAGATCTAAGAATACCTGCTGTGGAAGACAGGGAATTGCAACCAAAAAAGAGTGGACAAGGAAAGGGAGAAAGATTGGAAAGGAGGAAAGGATTTTGGTAAATAATTTTAAATGAAAAACAGATTGTATTAGTAGAAATTTATGCTCCAAATGTGGGACAAGAACAATTCTATAAAAATTACATAATGTCATTTGTGGTATAGAATGTGTCAATCTATGCATATTAGGAGATTTCAATGTAATAATAGATAAAAAATTAGACTATAGAGGTAACAAAACAAAAAAGGGAAATAAAATAACTTTACCAAGAACTTTTTTTGAGATGGCAGATGAGTTAAATATACAGGACATTTGGAGAGAGAGAAATGAGGAAAAGAATCAATATACCTACTACTCTAGCAGACATCAATCCTAGTCCAGAAGTGATATGACATGGATGACGATGGCATTAAATTCAAAAGTGAATGAAATTGAAATAGAAACAAACATTTGGGTAGACCACAACCCAATGAAAGTCAGTTGTAAAGGACAAATAAAACTCGCAAGATGGACTTTTAATAGATAGAGACTAAAAGAGGAAGAATTTAGACAGTCGATGGAAAAACAAATGGGCTTTTTCTTCAAAGAAAATAAGAAAAAAGATACATTCTTGCATAATCTATGGAACATTGCAAAAGCATACATGAGGGGAGTCGTTATAGCATACATGTCAAATAAAAAAAAAGAAAGAAAGACAGAAATATTTAGAAGAGGAATATAGAAGACTTGAGGGAGAGTTACAAAAGGAACCACAAAAAAGGAGCATAAAACAACAAATGGACGTAATGAAACATAAATTGAATATCCTTGAAAAAGAAGAGTCATCACAACAGATAAAGAGAACTAATTGAAATTTCTTTGAAAATGCAAATAAAATGGGGACGTGGTTAGCTTATAAACTGAAGAAGCAAAAAGAGAAAAGGTGGATTAGTAAACTACAAAATGAAGATGGTAATATATGCCATTAAAGTGAGGAGAAAAAGAACATAATACAGGAGTTCTATAAGAATCTATGCAGTGATGATGATAGTTTTACAGAAGAAAAAACTTTACAATGTTTTGAGAAAGCCACTTTGCCCAAAGTTCCAGAAGAAATAAAAAGTATGCTAAATGAGGAAATAAAGATGCCAGAACTAAGAGGCAATAAAAAAAAGCAAAAGAATAATAAAACACCAGGTCCTGATGAGTTACCAACAGAAATTTACAAAGAACTTCAAGATATGCTAGGACAGATACTATTGGAGGAATGAAATACAGTATTAAGAGAAACAAAGACACCAGCATCATGGGTGGAAGCTAATATTACATTAATTCCAAATGAGGACACCAACCCAACTCTAATTAAAAATTATAGACCCATCTCCTTGTTGAATATTTACATCAATAGTAGCCGAATGATTGAAAAGATTCCTGAATGAATTTATACATGTGGACCAAAATGGTTTTTTGTCCAAGAGGTAAATAAAGAATAATATGAGGATAATTTTGGATATACTAGAATATTATGAAAAACAGTGAAAAGCAAGTAATAATTATAATTTTATAATTTTTAGATGCCCAAAAAGCATTTGATAATGTTAAATGAAAATTTATGTTACGACAATTAGAGTATATGGAAATTGGCAACAAATTTATAAACATGTTCAGGGTGATTTATTCTAAACAAGAGGCTAGAGTAATTGTAAATGAGAAATGATGACAAATTTTAAAATTCAGAAAGGGACAAGACAAGGATGCCTGTTATCACTCTTATTGTTCATATTATCTTTGGAACTACTCACAAAGATTATTAGGAAAGATATACAAATTAAAGGATTTGAAATTAAAAGAAAAATTTATAAACTGCAAGCTTTTGCAGATGATTTAGTATTCATTTTAGAGGAACCTTTGCAATTGGGCCTGAGGCTTATGGAGGTATTAGAAGACTATGGAGAAGTAGCCAGATTAAAAGTAAATAAGGAGAAAACTAAAATGATAGCAAAGAATATGACAAACAAACAGAAAGAGGGTTTGACCAAAGGAATAAATATTCAATTAATGAAAAAAGTGAAATATTTAGGAGTCTACTTAACAGCAAGGCGTATAACGATTAAAGAGAACAATTATACCAAACTACTAAATCAAATAAAGGTAAATTTGGAGCAGTGGAAGAATCTCCAACTCTCTCTTATGGTAAGGTGACCAGACATCTCGCTTTCGGCGGGACAGTCACAATTTCTAACAATTTGTCCCACGTCTCGCAGCGTTTTAAAAAAGTCCCGATTTTCTGGCTTCATGTTGAAAGCGCAGTGGATTTGCTTAAGAAATCCTAACCGGGGCAAGACAAAAGACACTCTGTCTAATCCCTCTCTATGTCTCAGTACTTTCATTGAAGATATTAAAATGTTAAAGCAAGAAAACGGACCCCCCCACCCCTTTTACTTACTTTTATAAGAAAAGATGACCAAGTACCATAGAGCTGCAGGAAATACTTTGGCTACAGAAGTAGCAACTGCTAATTATATATAACTAGCAATGTAATATAAGAAGATAATATTATTTGTATATTATCTGTTTTTTATGTTAGTATGTATGGCAGAGATAATGCCAGGACAGTCGCACTGTGTCCAATATGAAATGATTTTTTTAAAAAAAGTTAGAAAAGACTCTTGACTTACTGTAGAAAAATGCTGGTCAATAATGGTCAATAATGCAGATCTTAGTGGAACAGAAAATAGTACTTTGATATATTCGTGCTACAGGGAAACCACTTTTTAGATTAAATCCCCATGTTTTGTTACAAACACAAATGCACAAATAAATAAAAGTTGCAACTTCTATTACTAAAAGTCATTAATAACTGTTATTATTAATTTTGAAGGAGTAGAATTAATTTTTCTTTTCAAACAAATGTCCAGATAAAATTTTAAATTACACTGCACGATTTTAATTGTTTTACACTTATTTTGCTTTGTAAATACAGACACAAATAATAAGAAATCAAAATCAACAGTGTTGCTGAGAATTATCTCCTGCTTTTCATTAGCATTTGTGTTCTTTGACAAAGGGTATATTCATATCTCAGTTTTTCAGCTGTACTGCATAACAATAATGAACACAGAGACAGAAAACTGCAAACAAATGCACTCCCCCATCAGCAATATTTGACCAAACATTTAACCCAAAGAAGAGAAATCTCTGTCTCCAACACAGATTTACAGCCTATAGATATGGCTATAAAAAGAAAAGGTAAGTAAACAACTTTATGAAAAATAATGTGCTAAGTAAACAACTAATTTGTTTTCACTTTTTTCCAAGGAAGTTAAAAATTCAATGAAATGCTTTTGCCGTAAGCCAGATAACAAGGGGAGCAATGGGAATGTGAAAGCACCCTACATTTACCTATACATTCATCTCTTCCAGTTCTCAGCCTCTTTGGCTTCTCAGTAAGATCTGAAAGAAAGAAAATTTGGACAACTTCTCCTCTATCATCTAATTTTTAAGAACAAAAAAAACAAAAACCAGGAGCAGCCATGAAGTTGCAAAGTGGTGGACAGTTGTAGCAAAAAGCACCAGCAGCATCACTCTCAGCCATGTCACATGGCAGGGAAAGCTGAAAGACACCACAAAAGAAGTGTGAAGGAATTTCCAAAACTTCATAGCAATGAAATAGAAAACTAGAAGCCTTTTTCTTAAGGAAAGAAATTAAAAGCTAGATGTTGTTATACTGTATTATTATTATTTATGGATCTGGAAAATCCCATTCAGATTAAATGTAGATTAGTTCAGAAATAACTTCTCCCCATGTCTTGCTATTTCTTGAACTGGATTAATTAACCAGAGATCTTCCATATGTTTTGAGGTACAACTTCCTTCTGTCTCATACAGCTTTGCCAATTCTTTGACCTATAGTCCAAATAAATGTCCATGGGGCCAACATAAATATTCACACATACATTAAGGTGACCAGATTTTCAGATTGGTAAAGAGGGACACCTTTGACCAGGGGGGAGGGGGGGGGCTTGATTAAAAATTTTATACGGAGTAACAAAAATTTTCATATAATGCAAAAATAGTATTGTAATTTTTTAAAATTTCAACATAACTACAATTTACAAATATAAATTGTAACTCTTGCCAAACATCAAAATTTTTATCACGTGACCATGAGGATGCTGCAATGGTCGCTAAGAGTGAAAATGGTTGCTAAGTGTGAAAAATGGTCATCAGTCACTTTTTTCAATGCCATTGTAACTTTGGTCACTATACCACCTTTCTTGCCACACTTCTTAAATGAATAACTGCAGCTGGTATTTTGTATTTTGGATAGAATCTTTTTTTAAATAGTCTAAGACAATTTAAAAAAAGAATCCACACAGAATAAATTGAAGTAAAACATTTCAAAGTATTCCACACAGAATAAATTGAAGTAAAATTATTTTTAAAAATTCTATGCACAATATATTTCAAAGTATTGTGCATAGAATTTTTAAAAATGGTTTCACTTCAATTTATTTTGGATAGAATCTTTTTTAAATAGTCTAAGACAATTTAAAAAAAGAATCCACACAGAATAAAAGTATTTTAAAAAATCCTATGCAAAATAAATAAAATATTATTTTAAAATACATTAAAAAAGAAAAGAAAAAAACCCAACTCACTTACCAGCAGGCACAAGTGAGCACTCCAAGTCAATCCAGAATGATATAGATGTTAATAAAAAGAACTGAGCAAATTAAAATGGTGAAATTAATCAGGGAAATATTTTTCAAAGAAACTTTGCCACCATTTTTTCCACATGAGCCGACCTCCAATCTCTGTGCCCTTCCCCTCCGGAAAATCCAGGAAGTAACACTTGCAGCTTCTCTAACCAAGTATTTCCTGCAGCTCTATGGTACTTGGTCATTTTTTCTTATAAAATGAGGTAAAAGGGGTGGGGGGGTCCGTTTTGTTGCTTTAACGTTTTAATAACTTCAATGAAAGTACTGAGACAGAGAGAGGGATTAGACAGGGTGTCTTTTGTCTTGCCCCAGTTAGGATTTCTTAAGCAAATCCACTGGGCTTTCAACATGAAGCCAGAAAATCGGGACTTTTTTAAAACGCCCCAGGACACGGGACAAATTTTTAAAAACTCGTGATTGTCCCACTGAAATTGGTACGTCTGGTCACCTTAACATACATCAGATTATTGAAAAATTCTAATACTATACTTTTGAACAGTGTTCATTGGTGACAGTGAAAACAGCTTACATCTCTGCTTCCTGACTTCTTCCGAACTGCTTCCTAGTTCTACAATTTGTGTGATATTACCAATTTTCCTAAAAGAGAGTGAAGACTATTTCCTGTTAACACTATCTCATAACTGGTAACCATGAATTTTTTAACAGGCAAGAAGGCTGAAATCAGGGGGAAAAAGTTCAGAAAGCATGCTGAGTACTGCATGGCTTTACAATTCTTTTCAGGCCCTTAAAATATTTCTGGTTTTGGAAAAGAAATGGGAGAGAGGACTTATATCAGAACAATCTGCAACTTTTCATACCATTGTCCAGATTCCATAAAGATTGGGAGGAGGGAGCTTCTGGATTTTTTCCTCTGCAGCCAGACCATTTCCAGATTTGATTTTTCTTCTATTAGCTTGTCCCATTATATCAAATTTGGCTCTTCCATACAATTTTTAGAATCATTCTTCTGAAAGTTAGTCAGGTGGACAAATTTCTGAGCCCTTTTATATGATCACTTTCTAACATCTGTTCAAAAGAGCTGTAACAAACAGCTCTTGCTCAGGTTAAGCCCCAAATTATGCAATAACAGTGGGAGGAATAATAAATTAATATACAGGCAGTTATAATCACAATTTCAATATGACTGACTGAACTTTAGAATACAAAGCAAAAGGTAAGAAAACAACAATAATTTAACTGCTATTCCTATATTCTGTGTTCATTTTAATGTTTAGGTGTCCATATCATACCAAGATAGCAGTTTTTATCTATTTTAAATCTTTCTATTTTTAATAACATTGACTTATTTTTAATGCTTTAAATAAGATTATAAATACAATAGAACTTTGGCTGATTGTGAAGATAATGTATTTTTTATTTTTATTCCCAGAGCTACATTTTTACAGTCTTTTCAAGTCTTATAAAAGCAACCATGAGTACAATTCCAGAATTCCATCAGCAGGACTATATTTAATTTTTCCAAGTCAATGCAACTTAAACTTATAAAAGCAGTCTTGGACTATTGTAGTCACACTGTTTTTTCTATTGCTTCTTAAATCCAATGTTTTTTTTCTCAGATTGCATACGTTATCCTTCAATCTAATTTAAGACAAATTAAAAACTTCCACCCAAAATAATTTGTTTCCCTACAGGTAAAAACGGGTAAAGGAGTCATTTCCATGTTCATGTGGCCAATATGATGTCACAGAACATTGTTACCTTCCCACTGAAGTGGTACCTATTTATCTACTTACATTTGCATATTTTTGAACTGCTAGGCTGGCAGGAGCTGGGGCGAGGATGGGAGCTCAGGTCTCAACCCTGGTCTTAAAAGCTGAGCCACCATGCTGCCCCAATCAAAGAGTTTCCTTACAATGACATCAAATGGTTTAACTAGATTAAAGTTTACCTTTTTTGCCTTGTCTATCCCAAAGCTATTTGGAAACATTAAATTTAAGAACTACAAAGATTGTATACCTGGATGTATGTGTCTGGCAACTGCCTGGTCAAGTCCCAGAAGTCCCGGAAGTTTTCTTTAACCAATGCTTTAATAGTTTAAAAGATGCTTTGAAACATAAGGGACAATATGTAAAGTTGTGAGATCCCAAAGGCTAATGATCATGGGATGGAATAGAAATTTCTCAGTATTCTTTTTGGGGGGATCATTCCATCAAGAAGGATTGGAAAGCTTCTTCTTAAATCCTTAAATCGGATAAATAAACTTGGAGAATTTTATAGTAATTAAAGTTCCTGAAATACCATCACACTCATCCAGAGAAAAGGACATGATCTTTAGTTTTTGCTTTCAATATATGAGAGCTTCATCACTGCATCAACAATAATCATAAACTATAATCATTCAACATAGACTAGGGCCAATCAGCTCCGGCGGTCCATGAATGAAACCGATTATCTAGACTCCTTTCAGTCTGGATTCAGGCCTGACTACAGCACGGAAACTGCTTTGGTCACACTGACCGATGATCTCTGGAGAGCCAGAGACGGGGGCCATGCCTCCGTCCCAGTGCTCCTTGACCTCTCAGCGGCCTTCGATACCATCAACCATGGTATCCTTCTGCAACGGTTACGAGAGGTGGGGGTGGGAGGCACCGTTCTTCGGTGGTTCTCCTCCTACCTCTTGGACAGGTCGCAGTCGGTGTTGGTTGGAGGGCAGAGGTTGACCCCTAGGCCCCTTAAATATGGGGTGCCACAGGGTTCGGTCCTGTCCCCCCTCCTGTTTAACATCTACATGAAGCCGCTGGGTGAGATCATTCAGCGGCACGGGATAAAATATCACCAGTATGCGGACGATACTCAGTTGTATCTGTCCGCCCCGTGCCAACTCAGTGAAGCGGTTGACATGATGTGTCAGTGCCTGGAGGCTGTCAGGGTCTGGATGGGAGTAAACAAACTTGCTCTCAATCCTGACAAGACCGAGTGGCTTGTGTTTTTCCCTCCCAATAATTGGCCATGTTCTCCAACTCTCAGGCTGGGGGGTGAAATTATATGCCCCTTAGACAGGGTTCGCAATTTGGGAGTCCTCCTGGATCCACAGCTGACTTTAGATCACCATTTGTCGGCTGTGACCGGGGGGCATTTGCCCAGGTTTGCCTGGTGCACCAATTGCATCCCTACCTGAACCGGGAGGCTCTCACAACAGTCACTCACGCCCTTGTGACCTCAAGACTGGACTACTGCAACGCGCTCCACATGGGGCAGCCCTTGAAGAGTGTTCAGAGACTTCAGCTGGTCCAGAATGCACCTGCGAGAGCAATTGTGGGTGCGCCTCGGTACACCCACGTTACACCTATCCTCCGCGAGCTGCACTGGTTGCCTATTGGTCTCTGGATACACTTCAAGGTGCTAGTCGTCACTTATAAAGCCCTACATGGTATTGGACCTGGGTACTTGAGAAACCGCCTCCTGCCGATTACCTCCCAAAGACCCATTAGATCCCACAGATTAGGCCTCCTCCAAATTCCATCTGCCAGCCAATGCCGGCTGTCAACCACCCAGAGGAGGGCCTTCTCTGTGGCTGCTCCGGCCCTCTGGAACGATCTCCCCATAGAGATTCAGACCCTCACCACCCTTCAGGCTTTCCGTAAAGCCGTTAAGACCTGGCTGTTCCAGCAGGCCTGGGGCTGTTGAGTTCCATCCCCACTCGAATTGGTGTGCTTGTTGAGACCTTTTAAATTGTTTTGTATTGTTTTTTGTTTCTGTTGCCTTCCCTTTTGTATTGTCCCCTCCCCTTCCCTTGGTTTTGTTAGCTGCCCTGAGTCCCTCGGGAATAGGGCGGCATACAAGTTGAATAAAACCTAAAACCTAAACCTAAACCAATGGCAGAAAACTACAGCATTTACAGTAAAGTTAGATGCATCCTCCTCCTGATCAGAACAAGAAAATATCTAACACATCAACAAATGAACTTTTGAAAAAGCAAACCTTGCCTGAAAAAATCATTCTATTAAATATGTTTTTTATGAATTATACAATAGTAATTGTCTATGAAAATGATAGAAATTATGGACCAAAGCATATGGACAGACCTGAAATAGGAAAAGCTATATTAAGTAGACCAAAATTAAGATCATTTCAAACTGTGGACTTGGATTGGTTACTAATTATCTCCTTTATCACAAACATCAAAGTCAACAGAAGCACTGGCTGGAAGCACTGAATATTCATTCTGAAATTTTGAAAATCAACAGAAAATTGAACTAATTATTTCTCGACCATTTTTTTTTTATTCTTAGAATTTAATACCAATCCTTTGGGGGCTTGTTTATTTTCAAATATTAATGGCTCTATCTATCCTCCATCCTTTAGGTGTCCTACACCACTATTTTTAATTTCTATGTATTACTAAAAACAATATTGTTGTATGTATGTGCCAGTGCTTGTTTTGATAAAATTTCACATCCTGTAAGTGGACTGAGAACAGAAAGTTCTTTTTATTTTCACTTGAAATACATCCTTCATGTAAAGCTTTGCTCATTGAATAGATCTTTTGTTTTAACAATATTATTATTATTAAGAGGTGCTGAAAGCTAACAATGGAAAATCAAGAAAATGTGATCTCTTTTTAGAGAGGCAGGCAGATATTTGATGAATTATTGTCAAATTTGAATGGATTCAAAGAGTGGAGGACTAATTGAATGTATCAAGTTTACATCTCAAGCTATGTTAATGAGGAATGATAAAAATCATGGACAAGTCCAATTTCTCTAATGCCCAATTGCTTCTGTTGACTTCCTAGAATAATTTGGAATGTGCAAATTAGCAAAATACTCCTTCATTTACAACCATTTGTTGAGTGACCATTCAAAGTAGGATGGTTCTGAAAAACTGACTTATTTGTCTTCGCATCTACAACTGTCACAATGTCTCTGTGGTCATATGATCAGACTTAAATCCTTGCCGATTGCCAATATTCCTATGATTGTTGCAGTATCCCAGGGTCACATGATCAGCATTTGTGACTTTCCCAGCCAAGTCTTGATAAGCAAAGTCAATGAAAGAAGCTGGATTTACTTAACAATTGTGTGCTTCACTTTAATGACCATGACTAAAAAGGTGTAAAATTGGGTGAAGTCATTTAACAATCACCTTGTTTAGCAATGGAAATTCCAGTCCAAATTGTGGTCATAAGTCCAAAACTACCTGTACAGGCTCCCTCCCTTTTGCTTATGTACTATATGCATGTTTCCTGATAGTTAGATAATTAATTAGAGGAACAACCTGCCTTCAGTAGTTGCGTGTGATCCATCGCTGAAGGTTTTTAAGAAGAGATTGGACATTTCTCTAAAATGGTAGAGGGTCTCCTACCTGAGCAGGGGATTGGACTAGAAGATCTCTAATATCGCTCCCAACTCTATTATTCTATTATATCCCAATGAATTGGATGTCTCAGGAATAAGTACTACTAAGTTTGGTGAAATTCATACCAGGTAACTATCTATAACAGCTTTTTCAATCTGGAAACCTATAGATAATCTGTGACTAAAATTAGCAGATTTTCAGGATTCAGGAAAAGACTGAAAGTACCATATATTATCTAGGCCAGATGTACAGTCCAATGGTTCTGGGTTTTTAAAAAATTATGCTAAGATAAGTCCAGCCATTTTTTGTCTAGTTGCCTTACAAGTGTAATTCCTTGGAAGCATAACTTGGCTCTCACAGGTGAATATAAATTAAACCAGTTCAAACAAACATCCTCCTTTCCTGTCAAAATTAAACTGTTTCCATGACCTGAGAGCTATGGATATCTCAGGCATGCAAGTGTTGTCATAGCACATGCTCCACAGGCATAGAATGGCAGTGCAAGCCAAAGTTAGCTTCCTCTATAACTCAACAGCCAAACACCACAATCTTTCAAGGGTGTTCTTGTTATGGTAGAAGGAAAGCAAGCTAACCAATGCTTTTCTTGAGTTTGCAAAAAATGTCAAGAGAGAAACTATGCCAAATTAAATGCCTTTTTATCCATTCATGGAATATTGAATAAACTTCATAATCACATACAACACTATTTATTACCTTAGATCTGGGCTTCAAAAATCTGAAAGGCTACTAACTGACAACAAAAGGTAAAGAAACCTATCCAAAAATCAAAAGATCATGAGTAGTACCTTTCCTGATTGATGCATTTTGTTCAAAGGTATGAACTTTCCTGAACCACCTCTCACTTCATCAGCTGCATGGCTTTAAATTCAGATGAGGGAGAAGGAAGACAAGACAAGACAGGATGTTTATACAGATATAGATTACATACAAGACAAATTACTAGCACTTTATCAATTCACAGTTGTAATGTATAAAAAAAACATTGTGTTTGTTTAGGCCTTTGGAGAAGATCTGAAGTCTTTGATGTATCTGAGTATAGCAATCTTTAACACAAGGGTGCTTTCAGAGTTCAAATAGTCTCTGACGTCTGGGTGGTTAAATATGCCAATATTATTTTGTCCTTGACCTGAGTCCTGATGCCACATTTGTGTCCATTAATTCCTTTGCACAGTTTGCCCCATGTCCCTACATACAAAGGCATTGCTAGCAGATGTATCATATGACAGAAAGAATCTCGTTGTACTTCTTGGGGCTATGAGAGTGTTATTAATGTAGGGACAAAACAGACATCTTGGTTTGTTTCAAGATCTGATTCCATTGTTAGCATATTTGCCCTCTTTTTCCTTTTGCTTGAGAATCTGCTTAAGGCTATGGGGGTTTTTTGTTGTTGTTTTTTCAGTGCAATAACATAGCCTGACATAGTCCATAGCATATACAATTCTTTGCAGGATGAGTGCAAGATTTTATTCAAATATACACATTCAGGTATATACAACAATGAGACGTATTTGTATATTAATTGAAATCATAAATGATTTGTCTGCTTTTGACTGATAGGAACCCAAGCACAATGAGTTGTAAACTAGGATTTATGGCTTAATGTTATATACGATTCCAGCAATTTGTGTTTTAAGATGCCATGACTGAAATAAATTTGGCCATATATGTTGTTTTCTGCTAAATTAATGCAATTTAAACATCATTTCTGAATAGTAAAGTTAATTTCTAAACCTTGGTTAGAGATTAGGTATATTAGTGAACATCACTGCAGAAGAAAGTGACACATGTAAGCATAGTTGCCAACAATAAATGAACTACTGCAGAATTAAAGAGTGGATAAAACAGTGTGAGCAATGATATTAAGAGGATTTTTGTATCCAGGCCACCATTGTCAGGAGTTTAAAAAGAATAAAGCTCTTTTTTTCCAAAACTAATTCCATAACATACTTTACTAATATAGCTTCCTTTTGGAATATATAAAGAAAAAACAGCCAGTCATGTAGGTTACTGATAAGACAGTTGTTACTGGCTGATAATGCAGGATTGACTTTTCTGCATTTTAAAATATACTTGTAGAAAATCCTATCTTGAAAACATTTCATATGTATAAATCAAGACTTTTATGGAAATACTACTTGATTTTAAATATAATTATTAGATGTCTTTCAAACCAAATGTGATTTACAAACAAAGATTTTGAAAAGTCTTGGAATTTATTGGTTCTAAAATAAGTTAGTTATAATGATATAAAATATAAAATAGCCACTTCCTAATACTGTGTTTTCCAGACAATCAGTAGATGGCAGCAAAGTGAAATAGGAAACTATGTCTGCCACCATCTGGTGCTCATCCAGAGTTTTGCAGCAATTGAACTATATACTATTTGATCAGATCTAGCAGCATATTTTTTCATGTGATCCACTGTATAATGATTAATATAAATACTTCAGTAATATTATAAACCTATTACTATAGGTATGTAACTTTGTTTTGTTTTATACATATCAGATGATATCAGTCCTATGCAGATGAAGCATCATATGAAAATTTTAGCTTAAGCTTGATGCCAAGATTGCTCAAACAAAGGAGGATATGATCGGGGTCATAACTGTAATGACAGATTATATTGCTGGAATGGAGGATAAACTGGAACTTTTGGAAGAAGCTAACTCTAACCTGACATCTAAAATTGAAACGCTGCAACAGGAAGTTGAAAACGCAGAAAAACAGCTTGTTATGACAAATTATAAGAAGACTGCGTTTGCAATAAGAGTTAGGGGATTGCGCGAAAACGAACAGGAGAATTTGAAACAGACCTTTTTTGAGGCTTTCAGTCGTTTGGTGGGAAGTCCGGGACTCAATTTTGATTGGCAGATCCAAAAAATTTACCGCCATAATTCGTGGGCAGCAAAACAGAGACAGCTTCCGAGAGATATAATTATATATTTTGCTACAAGAGAATCCAGAAATGTGATACTACAAGAGCTTTATAATAACAGGCTGCGAATCGATGGACAGGACTTGATCGTTTTCAAAGAAATACCACCCCAAATGTTAAGAGCCAGGAGAGACTATGCTTTTCTAACTAAAGAACTCAGAAATTCTCAGATACAGTATAGATGGGAAGTGCCATTTGGTATTACAGTTACATTTGATGACCAAAAACATCGCCTCAACTCTGTTTGGGAAGCCCGAGATTTTTACTACAAGATCCTGAAGGCGGGACTTCCTGAATTACCCAGACTTGGACAAAGACAAGGAGAAGCAGAAGAGAAACAACAAAACACACAACTACAAGGCGGGAGGTATCGCTTTCCCCCTCCGGAAGGGCAGAAGAGCAGAGAACAAGGATTTAGTTATGTTTCCAAAACATTTGCTTAATTTTTAACTTGAATAATACTTTGTGATTTCTGTCTTGTATAAAATGGTATAGTTGTATACCGATGAAGAGACATTAAGGCTGAAAGAAGTGATGCTGATTTCCTCGGAAAATATATTGTATGGGACTTAAAAAAGACTGGATGGATAACTTTGAACTTTTACATAAATTGTTTATGATTTATTCTCTAGGGTGAGGAGGGCGGAGATCGTGATGTTCCTGGATTGTGGTTTAGGTTGAATGGAGTTGGGAAGCGTGGTGTAGATGGGAGGGTAGAGAAGGTTCAATTAGAGCTTATTTTGAGCCAGAAAGTAAGTTGATTTTTATATAAACTGTTATTTGAATATAATGTTTGGAAGGATATACCCAGGGAGTTCGCAGGAGGTGGAGCAAATATGAGAGGAGTACGGATGAAAATAAAATATATATATGGACACGGGTAGAGGCAGGATGAGAGGAGTTGGAAAAGGAAACCGAGAGAAGTAATGGAGATGTGTTTAAATTGCTTTATAGAGAAGGAGGTAAAAGGGACAAATTAAAGGTTTGGAAATGGATAGATATTTAGATAAAGAGATAAGGCCCCTAGCTAGAGTAGAATTCCATTTGATTAACTTACTTGGTTTTAACATAGTTTGAAATCCTGCAAGTAATAAATTAACTGAGATTAGGAATGATGCACATTGTTTAAGTCTTAATAATGATGGGAAGCTGAACTCAATGTAGAGAGTTTATTGATTTTTCTTTTTTTTTCTTTTTTTCTTTTTTTTTATTCCTTTCTTTTTTCCTTTATCTTTCATTTTTTAATTTCTAATCTATTTGGTTTTAATATACTCCAGACTGTGTTTGATAAAGAGCTATGCCGGGTATGGGATCTGGGAAGTCGAAGGGGGTTAGGGAGGGGGGTTTACGGGGGGTGGGGGGGAGGGTGGAAATATAGTTTCAATTTCCAAAACAATAAGAACGCACTTGTATACTGTTGCTCTTTTTTTTTCTCTTTTCCTTTTATTTTCCTTTTTTTTTTCTTTTCTTTCAATTTTAGTGCAAAATACAAATTGAATAGATTAATGAATAGTAGAAATACACCGAAATGAGGAGTAGAGGGAAAGAAGAGGGAGGAGTAAAGAGGGAGTGAGAGGGGAATGTAAGGAGGGTGAGATGGAGGGAAGGGGAGAAAGGAGTGTTTGAGGGGGAGGGGAAGTAGAAGAGGGGAATGCTGGAGGGGAGAAATGAAAGTTGGAGGGGGAGAAGAAAGGGTGTATGGAGGATTGAAGTGTTATGTTGGTTTTCCATGGTGGAATAGTTGTGTTTATTGCTTTCTTAAGTGCACAGTATATAAGTGATTGTATAAAATGAAAATGAAATAAAATATTTTGGACAGAAAAAAAATATGATATAAAATATAAAATAGCCACTTCCTAATACTGTGTTTTCCAGACAATCAGTAGATGGCAGCAAAGTGAAATAGGAAACTATGTCTGCCACCATCTGGTGCTCATCCAGAGTTTTGCAGCAATTGAACTATATACTATTTGATCAGATCTAGCAGCATATTTTTTCATGTGATCCACTGTATAATGATTAATATAAATACTTCAGTAATATTATAAACCTATTACTATAGGTATGTAACTTTGTTTTGTTTTATACATATCAGATGATATCAGTCCTATGCAGATGAAGCATCATATGAAAATTTTAGTTTATTAATCATGTCACCTTTGTTCAATCATGAATAAAAAAAGAAGGGAATATATAACTGAATGCTACAAAATGGTTAACAGCCTGTATATGCTCAGTGAGAATGTATGTGCATTAATTCTATGACTGATTCCTCTCATTTATGAAGTAATGCAAGAGTGCTTTTCAATTTTGAATATTTAATTCTTATCATCAGCCTTCCATGATCAGCTTTATAAATTTGTCATTAACTGATGTCTGTTTTTCTCAAAGCTGGAAGCCATATGTCTCTAGTTAAATTAAATATTAATTATGAATGAGTAACGAAAGTAAACAACCCTTTCTATCTCAATGTGCTGATCTATTGCAAATAGATTGGTGCAGTACAGCATATTTCATTTATATATCATTAACTTATATTTTCCCTTCCAGAGACATTTGCGTCTATGTTATTTCATCACCCAGGCTATTGCAAAATACAGTCCGGATGAAAAGGTATATTCATCAATTATATTGTAATCCTCTTCAACTTTTGCTTGTATTATGCAACTGGGTAAACCTTCTCTGCTGTTTTTTCCCCCATGTACAACAATGAACAAAGAGCCAAATGTTAAAAACAAAATTCAGAGAAGAGTACAATTTCACACAATTGTTTCATGGCACTACTGGAGAATTTGCTCATTTAAATGAGTATTCCCCCTCCAGAAATTGGCCTGTGATGGCACTGATTATTATTGTAATTAAATCACTTGTTTGCAAATTTTGGAATAAAAGAAAAAAAAGAAAAGAAACAGTACATTTTTAAATACCCCAATATAAAAAATGCCAAACCTCTAACTTTTTCCTATATTATTTATTACCTGTCGAGAATCTACTGATATGGGACAACCAATAAATATAAATGTAAACATAAACATAATTAGGCTGAGTATAGGGGTCAAATTCATCAAGCCCAATGCAGCCTATGCGGCCTTCTTGGCAGTTAATCTCCAGAAGCTCTTATGGTGTAGCTCCATAACCTTTACCTGGAAACGATAGGACTTGAAGTCCAGACCTTCGATGTGCAAAATATGTTCAGCCACTGGCCTCTGATGTCAACTAAATAAACTTTTAAAAGCATGAATAAAGCTTTTTTTGTTAAGTCGCTTAAGTTAAATTAGTTGTTACAAGATAATTGGTTCTGAGGAGCAAGTTCACTTACTGCAAAATATTGTTTCCACATGGCTAAGGCTCTGCTTCAAATGTTAGTGGAGCTTTGTGGAGCCTCAGCCAGGCAGATATTATTTATGTTGGCAGACACAACACTGTAATCATCTATCAGTTAAGGTCCATATAAATTACAGTAGCAGAGATACATAATTGTACTTAAAGGGCATCTATGTTAAACCTCAGATGACCTTTCAAGCTGCAAAAACCAGAGGATCCATGGGTAAATATATGCAGCTCCCTCCCTCCTTTCCTTCTTTCCTCTCTTTCTCCCTTCCCTTCTTTTTCTTTCCCAGCAGGCAGGTAAATGGTTGTTCCTGGGTGGGGAAAGGAGCAAACAAGTGCATGAGTAATCAGGAAACTGTCATAGAACATTAAAAATGAGGATCAGGTGATCAGAGTAGCACTGCAGCCACAACTTTCCTAAATTTCATTCCCCCAGGAGTCATGGATTCTGGCATTTTGTAACTTATCCCATTTGAGGTACCTTTTTTACAAAGCTTTGCATTAGGATACATCATTTCACTCAGTTAAAGTGGACAGACATGAAAGTTTTAGTAATAGATAGATCATAATTGGCATCCTGGAACCTGGTTGTTGCCTTGATTGTGACTTTTGGTCCACGTACATAAACTAACTTTATTTTGTCCTCCAAGTAAACAAAACAAGACTTGGGGCAAGAGTCTAAGGCCTGAATCAGGAGATTAAGCAGGAGAGCTCTCACAGTGATCTCAGACACTGTGACTATTTAAGAAGATTCATATAGAACCATTAATTCCAGGAATTGAAATTATCACAAATAATGATGTAGGGCAAGCATAGGTCTAGTATCTTCAAATATTTGAAATTCACATCAGCCATGGCCACCAATGGCAAAGAACTGCAAAAATTGTAACCCAAAATTTCTGGAGAATGTTCCCTTAGCCTTACTGATTCTTCTCAAAGCACAAAGGAAAATTTGTAGATAGTGTACAACTTTGCTAAAACTAAGGTTATTACTGTGAAACTTGTCATTAGAAGTGAATGTACTTGAGCTCTTGTTTCAGAAAAAATTCTGTCGAGACATGTTGTATGTCCAAACTTGTCTGATTCAACGTCTTGTCATTTCATGACTTGGCATGTAGAGGTGATTCAGAGGTAAAGGAGTCCATATAAATTCCAGAATTATGAATCTTAATCAGGTGATTTTATCAGACAATTCTTATAATTAAGTTTTTAAAAAATAAAATGAGAAGAATCTCCAGTGCTACTTAATTTAGTACCACATACTGGGGCATTATTCTCTTAAAATTACAAAGTATAATAAACATTGAACATTTAATAGTTAGCTCAATTAGAGAAATATTCAGGCTTTTGTTTACCAAACATAGATTGATTATATTAATTTATATATCAGCCATGTCACAATTGAAACTCTGAATGATGAGCACATGATTAAAACAAAAACAATTAATACAAAGTAATAACTTGTGCCATTTTCAAAGGTAGTATCCTTTAAATCATCTGCAAATGACTGCAAAAAAACCCAGAAGGATTCTGATAGAATCTTTTCAAATTGTCAGAATTTGTTGCAAAAAAATCAAATCCAGAAAGCACAAAAAGATAATTGATTCAGCTGGATTCATTAACTTCTTTATATACATAATAATAGATGAATAAATGTACCATATCAATATAGTATTGTACATTTTGATTCTTTCAATGAGGTAGAAGTTACAAGCAGAAGAAAAGCAGGAGACAACAGTTTCATTTCAGAGTTTAGAGCAGACAGACTAGTTTCAGTTTCGATTCTCAGCACAGACTCAGATCTGTTTAAGCTCCCATTGGCTGACTTAGTTGCTATGCCTATTCATTGGCTGATCTTGTTACCATGTCTCTCCCAGTCATGAATGTTCTAACACAAATTTTATTAAACAGCATAAGCTTTTGTGAACTGAGGAAGTGTTTTGCAGCTCATGAAAAGTTATGCTATTTAATAAAATGTGTTTGTCAAGGTGCTTCTGATTTTTTCCCACTACTTACATTGCATCTTGCCCTAAAATGTTTTTGATGTTTGGTGCCTCTGTTAAGAGAAAACATCCTGTTCTTTTTCTGTACTGTACAAAATGAATCTGTGGTGAATTGTAGGATTGCCCAAGCATAGATGCAATCTACCAGTTTGATGTAATATTTGCGAAAACATTGGAGCTCTCTGTGAAACTAAAACTATTTAAAGTTGTACTGTAATCACAGAGTATTACATTTTAACTTAAGCTCCTGAATTTGAATCTGCCAGGCACAGATGGTAAGTAAGTAAATCTTTATTACGGTCAAAGACCAGCGATACACATTAGTTTTTACACTATGTTAAAAAATACTGACATTAAGATATAATTAAAAGGTATTGACATTAAAAATGGAAAATAACATACTTGTTCTCAGATTATTCGGGTCACTCTCTGGTTTACCTGGGTGCAACGCTGTTAAGTATAGGAGTAAATACAATGGTCCAAAGATAGTTAGAGATATGTCCACAGCACAGAACTTTGCCACTGCATACGTGGTAACCGAGTTAGTGTACTGGAGGAGAAAGCCTAGATAAAAATGGTCTGCCCTCCCTGGCAATCTCTCTAATAAGGGGAGAATATGTGCAGACCAGTGTAATAGAACATGTGAGATATCTTCCACTTCTCCTTTACCACATATACAAACCCGTTCTGCTATAGGTGTTCTCTTATACCTGCCCTGGAGGAGTGCTGAAGGAAGAATGATAAATTTGGCTCTGAAGAAAGCTATTCTTTGTTTTGGGGAGATCAGGTCATTTAGATATCCTGTTTAGACACCCTGTTTGATTCTGTCCCTATTGTGGAGAGGCAACCTATTTAGTTCTTCTTGGAACTCCATGTCCCTCATTCTATTAATTACTACTTGCTTTGCTTGATCAAAGCCTAGGGACATTAAGAATACTGGTGAGAGCCCATAAGAGCCCAGCTTGTGATCAATTGCCTGTTTCCAGGGGGAGGGGAAATTGTCAGTCAACACTAGTGGGGACAGTCCCTCTGGAAAGAAATGCATTTTAAGCCAATGAATGGTCATCATCTTCCAGGCTCTTACCTGAATTTGAGGCATGCCTGTCTCAATTCTTAACAGGGCATTTGGAGTTCCATTGGGTGCAGCTAAGATGCCTCGCAGGAATTTGGTTTGTATGGTTTCTAGCAAGTTTCCAAAGTGAGGTGTGGGAGGAGTAACACATGGGTATTAACCCAGCCCTTTTGCCCTGGAGACTGAGGTAATCTTTGAGGCCACACCTATGTTCCTCCTTCTGACCTCCCAGATTAACCTCAGTCTACAGCCCAGAAGGAGTGTTTTCCTGACTCTCCCTCACTTTGAAGACTTAGGGTTTTTTCCTTTCAGGTTTTTGTAAGGATTTGCAGCCTCTACAAATCCTGCAGGATTCTACAGGCTTCAGTACCTTTCCTTAGAATTTTTTAGACCTTTTTAAAACCTTTTAAACCTTCCCTTTTACAGTGTTTTTTAAAAGAAGGCTTCTAAAGATCACTCACCCCTCCTGCTGTGCTCTGAGCCACTAGCCAGCCGCACTGCTAGCTAGCACATTGCCCAGCGACCAGACGGTCACATAAGAGGGCAAAAGGAGCTGTGCGGGCCGTTTGGAGGCTCCTCGCACTCAAGAGCCCAGCTGAGGACTGGGGAGCCGACAGATCCTTCCCCAATGCTCCCAAGCAGCAGGGAATCGGACCGCAGATAGGCGGCTGCCATCTTGGTCCTCCGCCATCTTGAAAAGAGCAAGTGGTCGAGTGCATGATCGTCGTTCCTCCTACAGACGCCGAAAGCACTCAGAAGGCATTGAGGAGGCCGGAAGAGGCCTAGAGCGGCCCAATTCTGCAGGTGGATCCACAGAAGGGCTAGGAACCTTGGTGTGGGCCGGTGCTTGAGCCGCGGATCGGCGGCTGGGAAAGGAGGTGCAAGCATCGCACAGAGCAGATCAGCCGGCAGAGAGCAAGGAGGGGGTGAGCAACAGAACCGTGAGTGATATGGCAGAGGTGGCGAAGAGAGGGGTGCGGGCCCGAGACCAGGGGACTCAGATCAAGGCGAAGGGTCTTCTAGGGGAGCTTCCCAGGACCCCAGAGGGAGATCCCCCGGCAAAAGAGGCATCTCCAGGGCATCCAGGAAGGAGCCCCGTACCCAGGGAGGTCAAGTCACCAGGGCCTCCTCAAGAAGGTTCAGGGCCACTATTAGCCCATCGCCTTCCAGATCACGTTCCCCCCGCAGGCTGCCCACGTTGGTAGAGACCCAGGCAACCTCCCCTGGCTCCCCAGGAGCTCAGGCAGAAGGCACAGCTCTATTTCTCCCCCCCTTTCACCTGCCCACTCATCTGAGATGAGGGGGGATCCCTTTGATTGCAGGGTCCCCAGCCCAGCAAGGCACAGGCTGGCACCAGAATCACCAGAGGCAAGGGACCACTTGCAACCTCCAGAGCTCCGCCCTTCCCTTCCAGAGCTTCCTGAGAGCTTTCAGGAGGTTTTTGCCAGGGCCATAGCTCAAGGGATAGCTTCTGGGATGAAGCATCAGCCCCAGGGGCCCCAACATAGGTCTTCCCGGCACCAGTCCAGGGATCATCAGACCCTTTCCAGAGCCTCTGTTGCCATAGAGCCCAGGTCCCCTTCCCCTTCCACTGCCAGTGAAGCCTCAGACTTAGAAGAAGGGGAGCTGAAGGAGGTGGGGTTTTCTGAGGATGAGGATGCCCAGTCTCCAGAGGCCGCCAACATCACTGGCCTTTCCCCCCCCTCCTTATTTAGTTCCATATTCCGGAAGGCCAGGACCACAGCAGACCTGGATCCCCCCCCCCAGACCCCAGGTTGGCTACTGCCACGCCTAGCACCAGCAGGAGTAACAGGAAGGGTCCCTTCCATAGACCCCCGGTAGAGAAGGAGGAGATTCCCACTCCAGAGATGTTCCTGGAGGTTCTAAAATCCCAGTGGGTTAAACCAGGATCCTTTCCCAATCTGGGGGGCAATGAGTGGAGGTTCTATAACCTCAACCCTAACTTTGCCCAAGCACTCCAGCTCCCAGAGGTGGACAACCCGGTCACCACCCTAGCCTCAGCCTCATCCGTGGTGATGGGAGACATTGCCAACTGCCTTAAAGCAGAGAATAAGAAGGCGGAGACCGTTTTGCGTAAAACATTCCATGTAATAACCTGGGCCACTAAGGCGGCCGCTTCTGCATCCTTTTTCAACAGATCTACTGTGTTGTGGCTGGAACAGCTGAGAGACAGAACCCTGGCCATGGAGGTACAACTGCTGCAGGACATCTCGAAGGTGCTGGCAGCCACGCAATTCTCAGCTGACACTACCCTGGATGCAGTTGAGTGTGCATTCCGAGCCTTATCTTCCTCTGTAGCATCCAGGCACCTGCTGTGGCTGCGCCACTGGCAAGCAGAGCCAAATGGCACCTAGAAGGAGCAGACTACGCCAGGGACAAGCTCTTCGGTGCCTCGCTGGATCCTCTTCTGGTGGAGGACAAAAACACAAAGAAGGTTCTCCCAACCACGACCAGACGGTCGGATCACCGACACGCTCCTTACCCCAGGAGAACATCTTACCGCCAGCCTGAATCGGACGTCCAGAATCACAGGTACCAGACCCCCAGGTTCCACAGACAAGGGGATAGACAGTTTTCTAGGGACAGATTCAGGGGCCAGCAGCAGAGCAAGGGGCCCTTTCGAGGAGGGGGCGGTCACCCATTCCGCAGGTTCAAGTGACCCGTCCACGGATCACCCTATTGGCGGCTGCCTCCCCCTTTTTGCGGATGCTTGGGAGCACGTCACCTCAGACAAGTGGGTCCTCCAGACTGTTAAGCTCGGGTTACAGCTGGAGTTCCGCTCGCAACCCCCTAACAGGTTCCGCAGCTTCGCTTCCTCTGCTGATCCGGCCCTACCAGAAGGCAGGGACGAGCGACTCCAGATTCAAGGTTCGAATGTCACCCCAGGTGTTGCTCTCGCTCCGTAGGTGGCTGACCCCAGCATTGGACAAAGGATCCCTCTTCAAGGAACCAGCAAGGAAGGTTCTCACAACGGACGCGAGCCTGTTCAGCTGGGGAGCACACCTGGAGGCTCAGATAGCCCAGGGCCGCTGGACTCCAACAGATCTGCGCAACAACATAACCTGGTTGGAGCTCAGGGCCATCCACCTGGCCCTGCAACACTTCAAGACCATGGTGACCGGTCATCATGTCTTGGTCCTGACGGACAACGTGGCAGCCAAGGTCCACATGAACAGGCAGGGGGGCACCCACTCCAAGGCCCTCTGCGACGAGGCCCTCTGGTTGGGAAACTGGGCAGAGGGGCATCTCCAGTCCATCACAGCGGAACACATCTCCGGGACAGAGAACCAGCAAGCAGATTGGCTCAGCAGGGAGACGGTCGACAACGGAGAATGGCAGCTCTATCCCAGCATCTTCCTGCAGATCTGCGAGAGGTTTGGGTGCCCGGCGGTGGATTTCTTCGCAACCCCAGCGAATGCCCAGCTGCCAAACTTCGTATCAAGGTTCCCGTCCAGAGGAGCCATGGACACGGACGCCCTTCGCTGCAGATGGCCACCAGGTCTACTCTACGCCTTCCCCCCCTTCCACTCATCCCTGGGGTTCTGAGGAGGCTGGTGTCAGAGGGAGCAGAGATGATACTAGTGGCTCCCTTCTGGCCACACCTCCCCTGGCTAGCAGACTTGGTGGAGCTGTCCTCACTGGAGGATCCCCGGGGGAGGCCTCCCTATCCGGGTCTCTGGAGCATCCAGATCCGAAGTGGCTCCATCTGACCGTCTGGAACAGCTGAGAGGGGCCCATTTTTCCTCAAAGGTCATTAGGACCTTTGAGGCATCCAGGAGGCAGTCCACCATCCACATCTACAACGCCTCCTGGGTGGCCTTTGCTGATTGGTGTAAGGCAAAGGACATAGTTCCTGCCTTGGCTTCTGAACCCCAGGTTCTGGACTTCCTACAGGAAGGTCTGGAGAATGGTTTGGCCCCCAGCACCCTTAGAAGACAGGTCTCCACTCTCTCCATAGTCCTGGGAGGGTGGATGCTCCACCCTTGTCCCAACATCCGGTCCTAAAGCACTTCTTTAAGGGAGTGGTGAATCTGAAACCCACAGTGGTCCATCGATTCCCTACCTGGGACTTACCCACGGTCCTCCAGGCATTGACGGAGGCACCATTCGAACCCTTGAAGGAAGTTTCCCTACAATTCCTGACCCTTAAGGTCATCTTCCTGGTCGCCATCACCTCGGCCAGGAGAGTATCTGAGATCAATGCTCTCTCCAGCAGAGCGGACCTCTGCACCTTCCTAGAGAACTGGGTCATCCTCAGATTGGACCCCGTGTTCATGCCCAAGGTCAATTCCCCCTTCCACAGGGCTCTAGAGATAGTTTTGCCGGACTTCTGTCCACAGCCCTCCAGGGATAGGGAAAGATCTTGGCACAGATTGGACATCAGAAGAGCCTTGCGCATCTACCTGAAGCGCACAGCACCCTTTAGGCATTCAGAAGCCCTCTTCGTGTCATATCAACCGTCCACCAGAGGCGCTAAGGTTTCCTCGGCCACCATTAGCAGGTCGATCAGGGTGGCCATTTCACAGGCCTACGAGGCACGGGGAATTCAGGTCCCAGAGGGCCTGCCTCTTCGTGTCATATCAACCGTCCACCAGAGGCGCTAAGGTTTCCTCGGCCACCATTAGCAGGTCGATCAGGGTGGCCATTTCACAGGCCTACGAGGCACGGGGAATTCAGGTCCCAGAGGGCATCACAGCACACTCTACCAGAAGTGTGGCCACCTCAGCAGCCTGGGCCACCCAGGCCCCCCTAGAGGAGATCTGCCGGGCTGCCGCCTGGTCGTCTCCTTTGCCGTTCATTAGGCATTACTGACTAGATGCTTACACCTCCGCGGAAGCAGTCTTTGATAGGAGGGTTCTGCAGGGAGTCTTAGACTCTCGAGGGGCTCAGGCCCATTAATCCCTCCCTAGGACATCTAGCTTTGGTATGTCCCATGTGTTACTCCTTCCACACCTCACTTTGGAAACTGGCAGTTGGTCTTACCTGAACTGCATGTTTAAAAGAAGGTGTGGGAGGAGTCACTTCCCCCCCCCTTGGTTTAGGGCGCCCTGCGCCAGGAGCCTGAGTTAGCTCAGTGGTCAGTCAGGGCCAGACAGGAAGGAAGTGTGCTTGCATTGTTTTTTGTTCCTTCCTTCCATGTGCTCTGCTACAACCATCGGTTAATCTGAGAGGTCAGAAGGAGGAACGCAGGTGTGGCCTCAAAGATTACCTCAGTCTCCAGGGCAAAAGGGCTGGGTTAATACCCATGTGTTACTCCTCCCACACCTTCTTTTAAACATGCAGTTCAGGTAAGAGCAACTGCCAGTCTCTCTTTGCAAGGATTCCTGTTTGTGCCCCATATGGAATTTGTGCCAATGTTTTGGCCTCAAAAAGTTTTAAGGCAGCAGGTACTAACTAACCTCCACCTATATAAAAGAAATGTTTAATATTGCATTTGAGGACCTATTGGCTACTTGCATTGTGTGGTCCAGGTGTGCCTTCCATGTCCCTTACGAGTGGAAAACCACCCCAAGGTATCTAAATGTTCTAACCTGTTCCAAACTATGTCCTTCTATTTTCCAGGAGTATTGGCTTGGTCTTTTAGCAAAAACTAAAGAGAATTGGCACTTTGCGTTGTGCTAGGTTAGGAGAATGGAAATCAGGGTTCTGTAAGAGATCAATCAGGGGATTAATATAGAAGTTAAAGAGGGAGGCGGACAGGATGCAACCCTGCTGTACCCCTTTTTGTGCCCTTACTGAGCCGGTTAAACTCCCTTGGGCATTACACCTCACTTTCAAGGTGGAATTGGCATACACTTTTTGTATGAGGAAGAGGAGGTGCTTATCAATAGAGCAAGCAGGCAAAAGCCACCCTATGTCAGACACAGCGGCAGGGATTTCGGATGCCCCGGCGCTGTGTCCGCCATACAGGTGGGACGCATCTATGTTGAACACAGCGGCGGGGCTTTTCGACGCCCCGGCACTGTGTCCGCCATACAGGCAGGACACCTCTATGTAGGACATAGCGGCAGGGCGGCTTTTGCCTCTAGCGCCGGGGTGGCAGGGCGGCTGCCCGCTTGCCGCCCTGCCGCCCCAGCGCTAGAGGGAAAAGCCATCCTGCCGCTATGTCCGACATAGCGTTCAAAAGCCCTACCACTGTGTCCGACATAGAGGCATCCCACCTCTATGGTGGACACAGCACCGGGGCGTTCAAAAGCCCTGCCACTGTGTCTGACATAGAGGCGTCCCGCTATGTCCAAAAGCCCTGCCGCTATGTCCAAAAGCCCTGCCGCAATGTCCAAAAGCCCTGCTGCTATGTCCAAAAGCCCTGCCGCTATGTCCGACATAAAAAAAAGTGCCAGCCCGCGGACCAGCAGAGGTGGGTAAAACACACACACACACACACACAAATTACTTACAATAATACAATTGCTTACAAATTACATTAATTTTGAATTCCTTCCCCTCCCTCCGACCCACATACCTTTTCCAGCTGTTTCACAGAGGATTTCAACTCTGCTCTTGTCTGCCATGATGAAAATGTAAAAATGTAAAAGGAAAAAGGCAAGAGCTGCTGAGGTCAGGCTGGGTTAGCTGCTGCCAGAGTCCCCAATGGATGACTCTGCTTAACTGTTTAAAAAAGCCTCTAAAAACGCCCTCTACAGGAGGAGGCGAGAGAACCAAGTGCCTCATCTACATAAGAAATTTTTTGGCTTTTAACCCTTGCTTAATTCTGCTCGAGTGATCATAAAGATAGACTAAATGAGGCACGTGGTTCTCTCGCTTCCTCCTGTAGAGGGCACTTTTTAGAGGCTTTTTTAAACAGTTAAGCACTAAGCAGAGTCATCCACTGTGACTCTGGCAGCAACTACCTCAGCCTTTTTCCTTTTACATTTTTTTTTCTTTTCATGATGACAGTGGTGAGGCCCTGCCTCCCCTGCCTGCACGTCACTGGTCTAGAGGATAAAAAACTAATAATCCCATAAGATAATTTATCAAACAATTGCTCAGGAAAAAAATGCCAATGGAATATGTCTACACCATGAACCATTGCTTAGTGCTCAATGTTAAGATTTCCCTTTTCAAGCTTCAAAATTATGAAAATATGAAAGGAGAATATACACAATCTTCCATTGAGTTGATTTCTGATATGCACTATTGTCAGGGATCTTTTAAAAACTTCCCTTCAACAATCAAATCTACTTTGAAAGTATAAAAGATTTTTTTTCTTCAGAAAAAAATGTTCTTCAGGAAAAAAAGAGCTTTGTGTATATTCAAAACCAATATATGTGCTACTGAACAGGGATGAAATCACCTTACTTTCGTTACCAGTTCGTAAATGTGACTTTTGGCTAATGCTCAGAGCATCAAAAATTGGATGTGATGATGTCCGGGCTGGTGGGCAGAATCAGAGGATGTTTACTTTTCCTGTGCAAGAAAATAAGACACATTTTCATAAGAAAATTAAATTGGTCTGGATTAGCATTAATAGCAATAGCAATAGCAGTTAGACCTATATACCGCTTTATAGGGCTTTCAGCCCTCTCTAAGCGGTTTACAGAGTCAACATATTGCCCCCAACAACAATCCGGGTCCTCATTTTACCCACCTCGGAAGGATGGAAGGCTGAGTCATCCCTGAGCTGGTGAGATTTGAACAGCCGAACTGCAGAATTGCAGTCAGCTGAAGTAGCCTGCAGTGCTGTATTTAACCACTGTACCACCTCGGCTTATCAAATTTGGGATTTGATAAATTTGGAATCATTGGTAATATAAAGATTTATTTTCAATATTTTGAAAACAGTGATTCAAACTGAAAATTATTTTAAAATTGTATTCATAAATCAAGACTTAAGATTGTTAAATGTAAGTTGTATTTAAAAAAGTAATAAACTTGTATTAAAAGTATATATTATACAAATGATATTGATTCCCTTTTGGTGAGTTTCTATTTACTTATTTTATTAACTTTAGACAGCTTCCCAACTTACACATAGTGACTCTATCATGTGAAATACACAGTCACATATTTACGTGGAACTCAAAATTGCATAGTTAATAATGATACAGAACTACACCAAGTTCCTCACTACTGCAATGTATCTGCCAATGTCTAATACAAAAAGTGTTAGTGGACTTGATGGTACAATAGGATTAGAGTTTTAGAGAAAATAACTGAAACATTACACATAACATTTTAGATGTAGGCTTCCCACAGTAGAACTCAATTTTTTGATATAATAATCTTCTCCACTTTATAAGAATGGCTTACCCATACATGAAGGTATTGTGTTTTTCTATGATTTCAGTTACCCTACTGCAGTGATGGAGTGCCAAAATTGTGTGTGTGTGCCCCAATCACCTATGCATGTGCACACGACTTCCCCGTGCATGCACGTGTGACCCGCCGTGCATGTGCACTCGAACCCCTGTGCATATGCACCCGACCTCCCCCTCACACAGTGAGGGGATTTTTGCCCTCCCCAGGATCCGGAGGCTTTCCTGAAGCCTGGGGAGGACGAAAACCAGGCCAACGGGCCAACCAGAAGTTTGAGAACTAACTTCCTCTGGAAGCCCGAAAATCAGCTGACCGGTGCATGCATGCCATAGGTTCGCCATCGCAGCCCTACTGCATTTTGCATTAACTCTCTAGTCAATTTTTTACATCAACTAAACTGCAGAATTCAAGATGTTATCAATATTAACTCCCTTTGTTCTTGCTGCTTTTATTTGATGTGTGATCTGAAATCTTAATCTGGATGTTGTCAATTGATGTAGCATAAAAAATGATTTTTATCCTACAGTACAAATTAGTTATTTATAGAGTGTGTTTGAGAATGTTGACTTCTGGCAACTGCCTGCAGTTTTCTTGGCAAGATTTGGCAATGTTGACTTTTGGCGACAAGTTCCTGCAAGATTTCAAAAATGGTTTGCCATTGCCTGCTTCCTAGGACTGAGTGAGAGTAACTGGCCTAAAATCACCTAGTTGGCTTCATGCTCAAGACAAGACTGGGTCTCATGTTTTTAGCCTCATGCTGCACTGCCACACCAATCTGGCTGTTTTATCATTAAGCAACCTCAACTGAAGAGTTTATAATATTTAGAAGACATTCCCAGAATTTAGCGTGCATAACTTGCTGGCAGGCATATTATATGACATCATTTCCCTGGAATTTTTCCAAGTTAAAGTATTATTTAATTTGTCTCTTCCCTGCACTGTCATTATCAGTGAGAATTTCAAGTGTGCCAGGGCCACACATGTTCTTGGAAGCAGTTATACAATCTCAGTTGTGACTGTTGAAACAGGGGAGTTGGCTAAGATAAATAAATAAATAAATCTCATCCCTACTTTTGCTGAGCTACTTTGAATAGTTTCTGAATAAAAGGCGTAGGGTCAGCTTGAGAGATCTTCTCCTGTTGGACCAGGACCGGAAGGTTCCTGGAAGTCGCATTGGGTGTTTGGGGAAGAGGGGTGGAGCCATGCAGCCCAATGTTGGTACACACTGTAAAATCTCTGCATGCTGCCACCATGAATCCTCCCCTCCCCTTGCTCTCTCGCTGATGTCGCCCCATGCTTCTCTCAAAAGCGGAGATATCAGCCTGCGTCCTCTAGAACCGAGCGTGTTGTTCTGTGAGTGGCTTCTCCTCGCTCTCATACACCCAGCGCTTCTCTCCTGAGCGTGTGGGGGCTTTGTCTGTTTTCACCAGAAATAACCTAATTTACTTTTTTCTGTTCACTTGACATATTACAATTCTGTTTTTTAATATTACATTTAATTTTATTACTAATTATTTTTCGTACCTGTCCTTTGGACTGTCGGTATCTAAGGATTTTTTGCTTCTGTTTAAAGAGAGAAATCGACCGAAGAAAGAAGCTCCGGACGTTTGCAAGTATTAAGCTCTGTAGATTGAGGTAAAATATTCAATTTTGGGTTTGGGGGAGAGGCTCAAAGAAGATATCAACAGCTGTCTGAGTGGGTTAACTGCGTTTGCTAGTGATATAACTAGCTGTGGACTGATTTTTTAAACGTAAGAATGTGTGAGACTTAAGATGTGAGCATGATAGAGAAGGAGCATTTGGGGGGAGGGAGAATCCATCAGCCTTACTGTGTCACAGCAGGGCATCCAGGATCTCCCTCCCTCTGCTTTTTCAAACCCTCTCCACAAAAGACGGCGCTGGGGATGCAGTCTTGTGACTGATTTGCATTATTGTCTACATTTTCCGAAGCAGAATTCCCGGGAAAGAAGAATTCCCAAGGAGGAGAAATAAATAGTTGGAAATGCTCTGGAAAGTCCAAGAGATGCTTCGGGCAGTAGTCAGTTAACATTAGAAAGGGACCGTGACAATCGGTTACTTAGATTGCATCATGTGAAGTTCCGGGCAAAAAGAGGATGGATGGGTGGAGTTCCTTCACTTCCAAATCTGATTACGCAATCATGTCATGAGTGACTGAGTGTGTGTGTGAGAGAGAGTGTGTGTGAGTGTGTTGTTAAGCTTCCCTGATCTTAATCTACCTGTGGGGGATGTTTCTCAATCTCTGGATGGATGGAAACGGGAAAGATGTGGCTTTTTGCTTATCTGCTTGGCTGGGCAGAGAAGCCTTCTTTTGCCCTGGCACTCTGGCTGCTCACCGTAGATCTTTTGTTCTCCCCAGCCACCCCATCTTTCCAGACAACGTGTGCTCCCAGTGTTCTAGCTGGAGATATCTTTGTTCTCCTCCCAGTACTTTTCCTTCCCTCACCCCTCTTCACTTATCCCGCCCTTCTCTGCTGGTAGTTTTCCACTTGCCTGGCTGAATCAGTTGCGGTGAGCAGCAGCTTCGAAGCAGCATCTCACGTGACCAGCTTCAGAAGATTACTGCAGTATTGACGTTTTCCCCTTACCTTCGCAGACAAGGGAGGATCCGCGGCTGCCAAGGACAAAAGATCACGAGGACCCCAGGCTCAAATAATTATTTGGCCTGATTGACCCGCTCCCTAAGAAGACACCCTGGATCCTAGCATGACCAAAGCTGAAATGGGCAAGCTGAACAGCACGCGAGAGGAGGACAGCAGCAGCTACAGCTCCAACAGCAACGACTTCAGCTATCACTACCCCACAAAATCAGCTGCAATGAAGAGGTCAGGGAGATTTCTCTGCCTTACACTAAACCATAGTACAACATCCTCTTCAAATACCTGTCCCATCTGATTGAACTTGGGAAAATAGAATAGATGATTGAAAGGTAGGTAGGTGAGTAGGTGGATAGGTAGATAGGTAGGTAGATAGGTAGGTAGGTAGGTAGGTAGGTAGGTAGGTAGGTAGGTAGGTAGATGATAGATAGATAGATAGATAGATAGATAGATAGATAGATAGATAGATAGATAGATAGATAGATACATAGATAGATAGATAGATAGATAGATAGATAGATGATTGATTGATAGATCAATAGATCAATTGATTGATTGATTGATTGATCTATTTTTGGAATTCCCCCACTAAAGGAAAATATTTAAAAATGACAATATCACAAGCCAGGAAAAAGAAGAAAATGTTGCACATTGTGGAAACATTTATTCAGATTTTAACTCAGTTAAAAATAAGTGGAATTTTACAATACTGTAGTATTTAAAGTTCTTCCTTCCCTTCCTTTCACAGCCATTATGTAGATATGGATCCAGAAAACCAAAACTTTTTACTTGAATCCAACCAAGGGAAGAAGAAATATGAAACTGAATATGTAAGCACATATCAATAGTGTTTTTATAAAGTAAATCAATTTTATTATAAAACCTCTCACAAGTAAAAGCAAATTGTGAACTTTCACCATTCTTATTTACAGCATCCAGGTACAACTTCCTTTGGAATGTCAGTATTTAACCTCAGCAATGCTATTGTGGGCAGTGGCATCCTTGGACTTTCTTATGCCATGGCAAACACAGGAATTGCTCTCTTTGTGTAAGTATTAGAGTGCAATGAAATCACAATATGTAATTGTTTTAGGAAAATATTTGTAGGTGTTTGCTTCAAATCTAAAACGCAATTCTACTAAAGTAACTGAACACAAGCCATTTAATCCCATTGACATTGCTAGAGGCAAGAACAAATGAACATTTATCTAGAAATATTCTTGAATTCACAGTAAATTGTTTTAAATGGCAAGTCTATGAGATTAGACTGCAAATTATTTTGAACAGAAAAAAATCAGCTCAACTAATAATTTAGAGACCCAGTAATTTCAGAATACAGCTCATATTTAGCTTTACATTTCTCCTATTGCAGCCAGTAGGATTTTAAACATTTAGGTTTGAATAGCTCATATGGATCTTCTTTCTTTTTTGTGGGCAATGGAAGTTAAACAGATTTTGAAATTTTTGAATTTATACACTATAAAAATGAAATTATACTCACTTTTAGTGTTTTAGTTATAATTGGTTAAGTTGCCTTTTATTTTGTTTGAATGCTGTGTCTTTCCTCAAAAATGATGTTTACATTAATATAAATATCACTGATAGTTTTCTCAAATAGTGGGAAGAATACTTCAATTTATCCATTATAATTTCTGGATTATAGTGTTCTACAACTTAACTGGCTGGTGACTTTGGGCCAATTATTCTCTCTCAGCCCAACCCCCCCTCACAGGGTTGTTATTATTGGAAAATAATAGAAAGGAGGAGAATTAGGTATGCTCAGCATCTTGAGTTATTTATAAAAATTGGAAACAAACTAGATTTGGATACTATTTGCCATCCTACATTTTGCCTATCGCATCATAAAGCATTTGTCAATTTTTTCCTTGATAATTTCTCATGTAAAAATATCATATGCTGTAGAGTTTGCTGTGGGTCCTGCTTTAAATAAGAAAAGGGCATCTGTCATATTACAGAGACCAACAGATCCTGAGTAGAATTTAGCTATGTAGTCGTTGGTGTGAAAAGCAAGGAGATACATACAGATGTATTTCTGTTAGAAGGCTGTTTTAAGTCTGAAAAGTTAAAGGACTGCATATTTAGCAAGGCAAATATATAGTGGAATGTATATGTTCGTTATTAATAGAAACCAAAGAAATATGGAAATAACATAATAAATAGTTGTATTTTAATGTGCCATTTCATGCTTCATAAAAGTTTTGCAGTGGTTACAATGTAATCAGCATAATGTATGCTAGTGGGATTCTCTGAGGGGCAGGGTTTGACAAAAAGCACATTTTAGTCAGAGGAAATACACATATTCAAACACATGCACAAACACAGAGTTTATCACTACATTTTATATCAATGTTAACTATGCTAGAATAAACAATGAGTTCAGTGTGGCTTGCAGACAGATATAAAAATGTAACCTAACATTATGGTTTTTTTCTTAAATTGTTTATCTTTTCTATTGGAAACTAATTTATCTAAAATATATTGTAAAGCAAGGACTAAAATTTTTAAAAAGTAAATACCATTTTATTTCTTCTTGGAATAAATAAGCATTTCAGACTAGAAACAACTGAGTAGACAATGTTGATCAGCTTATAAAATAACTCCTCTCTGAATCTGAAACGGCTTAAATCTTGACAGATATATTTTCTAACCAATTTATATATATTCCCACACACAAACAAGTGCTCTGGGCAGTATACAACAGAGCAAAAAACCGTTAATAAAGACATTAAAAATTTAAAACCAAGCTAAAATAAAGAATAATAGACAAAAAACTATTAAAAGTAGCAGAGCTACCTTACTAGTTCAGCATCTCCTAGAATCCCCAGGCCTGCAGGCATAAACTGGTCTTAAGGGACCTCCAGAAGCCCAATTGTTAGGTGCTGCTTCATTTAATAATCAGGAAAGAAAACCACGCAACTCCATTTGTTTGAAATTAAGTGTACTTTTACTAAGTACAAATGATAAGTAGCGAAGCAAAGCTAATTGGGCGTGAAAGCAATGAATATCATGTATAGGTCAATCCCCTCCCCTTGGCACCCCAGGCCATAGTCCAAGTATAATTCACCCAAATGTCAGGTGGGAGATATCTTCAAAAAACATCATCAGGGTGGAATGCTGGACAGTTAACCTTGGCGGAAAACTCCCTTCCTTCACATGCGCAATGAGATGGTCAGGACAGCTTCTAGAATATTCCTCCAGCACATAATGATTCCCCTCCCAAATACCATGCCCCCCCCTCCCCGTTTCAATGGCAGCCGAAGCAGCAGCAAGGCAGAGGCTGACATCCGGCCCTCCTCCAGAAAAGGGCAGTCAGACCTGCAGAAATGAAAGAACACAAACAAACAGAGAGACAACACGACACAGAAGAAAGATATGGGAAGGGGGGAAAAAGGAAAATTTGTAGACCATCCAAGAATCAGGGCTTGTCAGGGTAGGCAGAGTAGAACTTGCAGAGCAGACGAGAAGCTCGAACATGGGACTTGTCAACCCATTCAGTGTGAGATGGGGGAAAATGCTTCCAAGCCACAAGGTATTGGATACGGTTCCTTCACTTACGAGAGTCCAAAATCTCACGGACCTCAAAATGCTGCTCACCCTCTATCAAAAGTGGGGTGGGTGGAGGAGGAAGAGGAGCCCTCAACGAAGAAGTAAGTTCAGGCTTCAGGAGATTAACATGAAAAACAGGATAAACTCGGCTGAGGTGCTTAGGTAATTGGAGGCGGACGGAGACAGGGTTGATGATCTTGATAATTGGAAATGGGCCAACATATTTGGGGCCCAACTTCTTCGACTTCTGAGTCGTTTGAAGGAACTTAGTGGATAAATAAACCCAATCGCCAACTTTATAGTCATGGGGCTTAGTCCGTTTTCTATCAGCATGTTTCTTATAGCAATAGCAATAGCAGTAGACTTATATACCGCTTCATAGGCCTTTCAGGCCTCTCTAAGCGGTTTACAGAGAGTCAGCATATTGCCCCCAACAATCTGGGTCCTCATTTTACCCACCTCGGAAGGATGGAAGGCTGAGTCAACCCTGAGCCGGTGAGATTTGAACCGCTGACCTGCTGATCTAGCAGTAGCCTGCAGTGCTGCATTTAACCACTGCGCCACCTTGGCTCTTATGAGAGCGGTGTGCAGCATCTAGAGCCTGGAGTGTCAAAGGCCATACTTCCTGAAGGCGGTCACTCCACTCGGATAGTGAAGACACTTGCGGCTGCTCACAAGGAATCTCTGGGATGGGCACAAAATCCTGCCCGTATACCACACGAAAAGGGGTAAAGCCAGTGCTACTGTGCACGGAATTGTTGTAAGCCACTTCAGCATGAGGCAATAATTCCACCCAATCATCTTGCTGGTAGTTGATGAAACAACGTAGATATTGTTCCAGCACAGAATTAGTCCTCTCGCAAGCCCCATTAGAGTGAGGATGGTGGAAAGAGCTTAACCCCTGGGCAGAGCCAATCCATTTCAGGAATTCCTTCCAGAATATGGAGGTGAACTGAACACCCCTATCCGAAATGATGCGGTCGGGTACCCCATGTAAGCGATATATATGTGAGATGAACATCTTAGTGAGAGATTTAGTGGAAGGGATCTTGGAGCAAGGAATGAAATGAACTTGCTTGGAGAATAAGTCAGTAACAACCCAGATTACTGTGTTCCCTTGACTTTCTGGAAGTTCAACAATGAAATCCATAGAGATCTCCTTCCACGGGGCTTCTGGGTGAGCTACCGCCTGGAGCAAACACTGGGGTTTTCCCGGAGGACATTTCACCGCAGCACAAACGGGACAACTAGCTACATAAGTCTCAATGTCTTTCTTCAATGAAGGCCACCAAAATTGCCTCTTAATGAGATGCAGGGTCTTGACGAAACCAAAGTGTCCAGCCATGCGAGAGTCATGAGCCCGTTGGAGTACGATGGTCCTAATGGGCAAAGGGATGTATAATTTTGCTCCAATCCAAGCCAATCTATCTTTTATAGTGCATTCATCCATGTGTTGCTGGAACCAGTCATCCTTTGCAAGGGCCTCCTTTAGGTCAGAGATAAAGTCTTTTGTGACCTCCAATTTAGATGTTTGTTTGACTTCTAGTGACAACAGGAGCAGCCAGGCTTTTTGTGGGAATGACAGGTTAGACAACACTGAGCTTGGAACAGTGGAACTGTGGAAGTCTGGACAAAGCATCAGCCATAAAATCCCCCCCGCCCCCGGAATGTATTTCAAAGTAAAATTGAATCTATTGAAATGTTGAGCCCAGCGCATCTGTTTGGAAGAAAGTTTTCTGGGGGTTTTCAACGCCTCCAAATTTTTATGGTCAGTCCACACTTCAAAAGGGTGTTTGGTGCCCTCTAGAAAATGGAATCTCAGGGAGAAGATTTCCATGGCAGAAAAGACTCACTGCCAAGGGCCTGCAAAATGTAGCTCCATAGGTAACTGAACCTATAACATGCCCTTTTTGTATGGTAGATGGGAACATAAAATTGAAAAAAATAGTCCCCCAGACAACTCAGTGCCATGCTATGAAGGGCTTCAAAGGTTAATACCAGCACCTTCCATTGGACCCAGAAACACACTGGTAAACAATGCAGCTCAAAAACTGGAGGTGTGACATGTGTTCTACCAGAAACAAACTTAACTGCTTGCACCATTTCACTTGTCATCTACTAAAGTTTCCAGATAGTCTTCAGGAGCAGCCCGATATACAATTTATGGCAGTAATCTAGCAGAGACTACCTGAGCATGAATTACCATGAGTAGATCCTCTGATCTAGAAATAATTTCTGCTAGATTTAAGTTTTTAAAAGTGGCAGTTGGGCTCTTTTTAATCCTTCTTAGACTGTCCCTTGTCCCCTGAGCACAGTAAATATTCCTAATATATTCACTGCATTTAAATTTATATTTAATTTCATTATTTACTTTGGGAACGATGTGACCATGTTAAATTTATTCATTTTTCAAAGCCATTATAGCAAGAAAGAATTTAAGGGTGTTCAGATAGTTCTAATTTAATTCACTGGCAGAAATATGTATATAAATTTATGTGATCTTGATACTTTTTATTTATATATTCAATTTCAAAACAAAACATTGCATTTGTATTTGCTTTTTAGAATTCTCTTAGTCTTCGTGTCAATATTTTCTCTATATTCCGTTCATCTTCTTTTGAAGACTTCCAATGAAGGAGGTAAGGACCGTAACTATTTGTCAATCATAGATTCAACCCCTTTTCTCTTTCTAAATTGCATTATTCCAAATCTCTGTTCCTATAGGATCTTTATTATATGAACAATTGGGAATGAAAGCATTTGGCATGCCTGGAAAACTTGCAGCATCTGGATCAATTACAATGCAGAACATTGGAGGTAAGATCCTTCTTAGACACCTTAAAAGCAGTCATCTTCTTATTCCAAAAACTATATTTTTCAGAAAACATGCTTTCATTAATAAATTCAATCATGTCATTAGGAACTGTATTTTATTATTTTTTTAATATATTATCATTGTAATTATCTACAATATTATTCACTTGCAGCTATGTCAAGCTACCTCTACATCGTGAAATATGAGTTACCATTGGTCATTAAAGCATTTTTGAACATTGAAGAGCATTCAGGGTAAGTCCTAGAACTGCTTGGTGAAAATTGTTTTCATGGGAACATGCAAAGGGACATGAATATTTGAGGACTTCTGTTGAAACAGATTAAGTTCTTAAACAAAGGTAACTAAAGTAGTAAATTCTAGTTATGCTTTCCTGACTCTGGAGAGGTCTGTTTGAAAGTCTAGTGGTTAAGGCTAGAAAACAGGAGGCCATGAGTTCAAGTCCTTTCTTGGCCATGAAAGACAGCTGTGTACTCTGGCCAAGTCATTCTCTCTCAGCCCAAGCCATCTCACAGGGTTGTTGTTGTGGAGAAAATAAGAAGAGGAAGATGTATTGAATATGGTTGTCTCCTTGAATTATTTCTAAAAATAGTAAAAGGTGGGGTACAAATAAATAAATAAATACAAATAATCAGATATGGAAAACCATGTGCAGAAGAGACTCCAGAATGGAATCATTGTGCTTCCTGCATTATAATCTAAATCAATCCTCAAAATATAAAATCTTCACTTGAAGTTCCCAATGTTCTGTTAATATGTCCCTATAGTTTTATTGGCAGCAAGAAGAAAGGAATTAATTAATCATTTCCTTCTGACAACTCTTTATGACTTCCTGGTCTAGGTTAGAGCCCTTGAGTTCCGTAGAAGTTTCTCATTCAAGTATTAAGCAATACGTTTTCAAAACCAGTCTAGGTTGGCCAAAGACATCTAGCTTTAGATGATTTTTAAATTGTCAAATCAGATTACCATGCAAGGATTTCACTATGTACATTCTCCTTTTCCTTCTAGAGAATGGTATTGGTATACTAATGGCGATTATTTGGTTATATTAGTATCCTTGGTGCTCATTCTTCCTTTATCATTGTTAAAATCTTTAGGTAAGTGGTTGTTAATGTTGATATTAATGTGGAATAAACAAGAAAAACAATGGTTAACTTACTTACTCTTGAGAAACGTATATGTGGGTGAAGAAGCAACAGTGAGAACTGGACACGGAACCATTGATTGGTTCAAAATCAAAATCAATTCAAAATCAGGAAAGGAGTCCAGCAAGGCTATATATTGTCACCCTGCTTATTTAACTTATATGCAGAGCACATCATGAGAAAGACAGGTCTAGATGAATCAAAAGTTGGAATTAATATTGCTGGGAGAAATATCAACAACTTCAGATATGCAGATGACACCACTCTAATGGCAGAAAGTGAAGAGGAACTAAAGAGCCTCTTGATGCAGATGAAGAAGGAGAGTGCAAAAGTTGGCTTGAAACTCAACGTTAAGAAAACTAAGATCATGACATCCGGCCCTCTCAATTCCTGACAAATAGATGGGGAAGAAATGGAGGTAGTGACAGATTTTATTTTTCTGGGCTCCAAGATCACTGCAGATGGGGACTGCAGCCAAGAAATTAAAAGATGTTTACTACAGGGGAGGAAAGCTATGGCAATTCTAGACAGCATACTAAAAAGCAGAGACATCACCCTGCCAACAAAAGTGTGTATAGTCAAGGTTATGGTTTTCCCAGTTGCAATGTATGGCTGTGAAAGTTGGACCATAAGAAAGGCTCAGCGCCAAAGAATTGAGACCTTTGAACTATGGTGCTGGAGAAGACTCCTGCGAATCCGTGGACTGCAAAGCGATCAAACCGGTCAGTCCTAGAGGAGATCAACCCTGACTTCCCTTTAGAAGGCCAGATCCTGAAGATGAAACTCAAATACTTCACCATCTAATGAGAAGGAAGGAATCACTGGAGAAGAGCCTCATGCTGGGAAAGATGGAGGGCAAAAGAAGAAGGGGACGACAGAGAATGAGGTGGCTGGATGGAGTCACTGAAGCAGTAGGTGTGAGCTTAAATGGACTCCAGAGGATGGTAGAGGACAGGAAGGCCTGGAGGAATGTTGTCCCTGAGGTCACGATGGCTTAATTTGGAATATATTGTCTGAACTTAAATGGGCTACAGTATATTCTTAATGGATATATGCCAGTTAACTTGCTAAATTAGACTATTATCATTTGGAATAATTTGAACTAATCATGTATAGAAAGAAAATACTGATTACAGTATTGATTAAAAGTGTACTGGGTGATTTGTAAATGGATATTAAATTAAAATATTTCTGATAACATTCCTACTGTCTACTGAACAAGATGGCATAATAGTTCCAAATACTGACATGTTATTTTTCAAATGTACTGCATGCTTTAAATTAAAACATTCCTTTACCATTGTAGGTTATCTAGGCTACACCAGTGGATTTTCCTTATTGTGCATGGTCTTCTTCCTTATTGTGGTATGTTTCGTTGTTTATTTATCTATATTTTTAAATGTTCAGAATATTAATCAAATGCTATCACAGAAACTTGTAGTCATATCTTGTAATTATAATTAGAATGACAACAGATTTATCATGTGAAATTAACTGTGGTCATCCTTTGTTAGGTCATTTGCAAGAAATTTTCAAATTCCTTGTGGAGCAGAACATGATCTAATTAATGCAACTCTGAACATTACCATGGAGCAATTGTTGATTGCAAATGAAACAAATATTAATGGAACGTATGATTCCTGTGTAACAAAATATTTTATCTTCAACTCAAAGGTAATAATTAAACTAAGTAAGTATGATTGTGACTTCTTCAAAGTCTAACTAGTCGTGAAACTTCCTGTTCACCTTATAAAAGCTATTATAGCAATACTAAGATCGGTATCTTGCTATTGACCTTGAATTAAATTGAACATAAGTATGGGTAAGGGAACAATTTCATCTTTACCCAGTTGTTTGACCAGACAGAATACTTCAAGAATAAGCTAATAATGATACCACACTTATACCAGTGGTGGTATAATCAGGTATCATCTCATACAGCTGGGAGTTTTCTTTCCCTAACAATTCCATATATCACCCATTATTTAACCTCCTTGGAATTAGTTTGCAAATATGGAAGATGTTACACAAACAGTATATTCTACTAGCCAACACTTTTGAATAAAACCCAACATGAGCACTCATACGCATTTAGTAAAACCTTTAAAATTCCATCTCACTGCTAAATAATTCCATGCTATGCATAAAATGCAGTTCCATCTGTACAATTATATTTTTTTTTAAATGAATAGAGTGATTGATAACCTGCTTGGTGACTTAAATAAAAGTAGATGTGACTAACAATTGCGTGCTAACAAATACTTTTCTAGTATTTAGTATATTTGAGTAGGTTTAAAAATTCCAATTGCCTTCAGGCTATTTACTTTTCTTCCACCTAATCTTTTTCATATGGGAAAGTTGATAAATAGAAAGGGCAATTATAGATAATAGTTTGAACTGTTCATAAAAACTGTTCATAAAAAAGGAATATGAATGAAAAAATGTAAAACATGCTGGTTAGAATTATTGCTCTAGTTTTTCAAGAAACTATCTGAGTGTCTTTTAAGTTAATATAGAAATAATCATACATCTATTTTATGTTTTCCAGACTGTCTATGCTGTACCAATCCTGACATTTTCTTTTGTCTGTCATCCTGCTATTCTCCCTATTTATGAAGAACTGAAAGGGTATGCCATGTGTATTGACATCTGTCTTGTGTTTTCAAAGAATTGCATATACATATGGAATGATGTATTTCATAAATATCATAGCAATTTATTTGTTTTTCTATAATAGCCGAACACGCAGAAGAATGATGAAAGTATCCAATGTTTCATTTTTTGCTATGTTCCTCATGTATCTTTTGGCTGCTCTCTTTGGATACTTGACATTTTATGGTAAAAAAGCAACTCTTCTATTTTAAGTTTTGCATGTTAATTTTTATGTATCTTTGCAGTGTGAACAGGTCAACTTCTACTCAAAGCTGTTATAAGGAGGAAGAGTTAGGAAGTCTGAATCATATTATAGACTGTCAGTAACTTTCATTCGGGCAACAGCTGTTTAATTTAATGGCACTTTGTTTATTCAACAGTATATCACTGCTTGTAGCTTTAGCTTTACAAGCTTTGTAGCTTTTAGCAATACACAATGTGATGTGCAACAATAATAGAAATACCATAATGGTATTGAATGGGAATACTGATAAGCAGTCAAATCTTAGATTGAAATAAAGTTTCTGGAACTTCAGCCAATTCAGAACACTATTTAACAAATAGTGTTTCTATTTGTGTTACAATAAATAGATTGTGGCTACAGCATTGCAATGCATTCTATATTACAGAGCTGTACAGTCGCACAATTCCACTTGCAAATCAATGGTAAACTTTTTAAAACATGCACAAGAATCTTGTTTATTATATATGTGAATATTAAAGTTAACAAATATCCTGCTAAAATACATGTCTCTTTCCGGAAAGGTGGAAGCTGAATTGCTCCATACTTATTCAGAAGTACTTGGGACTGATAATCTCCTTCTAATTGTGCGCTTAGCAGTCTTGATGGCAGTCATTCTTACTGTTCCAGTTGTGATTTTTCCAGTGAGTAACTTTACTTAATGAGGAGAATATAATGTTAATTTATGTTGAATTTGGAAAACAAGTATTATGGAGCTTGCATTTAATTCCAATTAGTCATTTTCATTCTTTAAATTCTGTGTCATGTCTCTGTGTTCAGTTTGTTTTCCTTTTTTCATCATGTATAATCAGTATAGTTGGAAGGGCAATATAAATTCTGTTTTAAAAGAATATTTAAATTGTATTTAAATATTTAAAACATTTTTGGAAGAGCATAAATTTTAATGCGTCTTTAATAACATTAAGTAATTTAATTAATGTGTATTTACAGATCCGCAGTTCCATCACACAATTACTGTGTGCAGGCAAAGAATTTAGTTGGATGCGTCATTGTATTATTACAGGAGCTATTTTGGTATGCACCAACGTTCTCGTCATTTTTGTTCCCACAATTCGAGACATATTTGGATTCATTGGTGAGGATTGTTTGTTACTTGTTTGAAATATCTATAGTTCTAAAAAAGTTTATATAATGTATAAAAAATAAGCAGTCTAATTAAACTTTATGATTCATTCAGGTGCCTCTGCTGCCGCCATGCTAATCTTTATACTTCCATCAGCTTTCTACATTAAGCTTGTGAAAAAAGAATCCATGCAATCGGTGCAAAAATTGGGGTAGGTACTATAATTGTGTTTACCTAACCAAAGGAATGTTTTTTTGATATTCATAGAATTATTAGCTACATTCTGACACAGTGTTTGACTATAAAGCTTTCTTAATTGCTATGAATGTCTGCATTAACTGTACTGAGGCCATTTCATTAACTCACCCCCTCCTTTTTTCTTTAAATGTTCATTTTTATTTCTTTTATTTTACTTTTACATCCCTGTAAGCCACTGAAAACCATTTGGAAATTAAGTGGCATAACCTATCCATATTTAAAAGTCTAACATATTGGCCTGAATTTTCTTAGCTTTCCCCAAAAATAAAGGCAGGATGTGTTCAATGTTTTTCATCTTGGTTTTGAATGATGCAGTTTTGAAAAATTGCCAAAAATTTGACTTTTTTGTATAATAGGCTATTTCCTTTCATGACCTTGTTTCTGACAAAATAAATTCAGTATTTTGTATGTAATTTATTTAGGCTCTCCTGTTCCTGCTAAGTGGCATAATTGTGATGATTGGAAGTATGACCTTAATCATTATGGATTGGATCAACAATTAACCTACCTGCTTTATTCATTAGTCTTCATTCTGACATCTTCTGGGAGAAAAAAAACTTCTGCCTATGTTTGCAGCTCTGCTTCCTTTGATGCTAGTACTTCTAACTGTAGAACAGATGGATTTTAAAGAAAGAAAAGCAAAAGAAACTATTCTGCACAAGAATAGATACTAATATCAAGTCAGCCAAGTCTTTGGCTGAGTGAAGTGACTTTTTAAAAATTCCATTCCAGGGAATGGACAGCTCACTCTATAAAATTTTATCAAGCCATGCTGGGCTTTGGACATTGTTACTTGGGTTCTTTATTATTTACTTGAATGTGCCTAATGGAAACAATAGATGTGAGAAGTAAATTAGTTTACAGCAAGTTTCTAAACTAGCCATTAAAAGCAAAGGGGAAAAATTATTATTATTTTTATACCAAATAACTATGGATTCAAAAGCACTATTTTGACTTTTAAGAAAACATTTTATAAGTTAAAGATCCAAATAAGGGTAAGAAGAAATCAGTGTATTGTTTAATCAATAACCTCAGTTCAAATGTTTGCGTGTCTACAGAGACATTATTATATTTTTTCATCTCAATAAGCTTATTTTTTAAATCTGCTACACTAATATTTAATTGGCTATCTTGAAAGAATAGAACTATAAGTAAATTCCATTGTAATTTTAATTATCTAACAGTAAAACCAACAGTCAAGAAGTTCAATTATAGTATATTGCATTAGTTAGCATAAGGTACTATACTGTGTTTTAAGGAGCCATTTCCTCAAATGTAATTTTTTTGAGGGGGGAATCAGAATTTTTGATATATTAATCTATGGCATTCTGTTCTGGTTAGAGCTATATCCAGGCAACTCTTGAAATTAATGAAAATTGTATAGGAGCATTATTTAGCAAATTGCTGGTCCATTCATAATATATAATGTTGGTACTTTTCTTCTTGAGGTACTCAGTAGTGCAATTACAGAAGGTAAAAATATTTTTATTCTTTTTTAAAAAAAAAATGGTCTTACCAAAGCACAGTAAATTGTTATATATGTGATGTTCCTAGCAAAAAATCTGGCTTTTTAGTATATAAAAATATTGAGGTCATGCTATAATTTACTGGAGATAAAATGTACAGATAGAGTGGTACTTTTCAGACACATGTTTTCATTCATTATTAATATTATATATTATGTTACATAATTGCATCAGAATTTGGTACATGTGACAAAATTCTTTCATAAAATAACTGGATTTCTTAATGCAGTTTCTAATGATTGACTAAACGTACACACACAAACACACACAAACACACAGCTAAACGAATGGTCTCAGTATTATTGGGACAGTAAGGTAGCAAACATAGGTCATGTACAGCAGGAGTGGGTTCTGGCAGGCACTACTGTTGGTTCATTCGTGTGTTCGTGTGCATGCACAGTGCAATTAAATTGTTCTGCACATGCACAGAACTGAAAAACAAGATGGCAGCGCCTATGGCATTACCCAAAGAACCAGTTTGGGAACATAGCAGGCCTGGTCACTGCTGGTTCCAGCGGGCTAAGCCACCAAACCATTACAAGTTAGGCCGAACTTGTACAAACTGGTAGGAACCCACCACTGATGTACAGTAGATGTCCAAAACATGATTCTGCCCTGATTGGACAACAAATATTACACAGAGTATAACTATTCAAAGAACATATAACTGGCACACCTCTCCAGGGGTGGGCTTCAAAAATTTTAGCAAGGGATTCTCTGCCCATTTGCTAGGTGAGCATGGCCATGGTGGTCATGTCCTAGTCCTGCACCACAGCTGGGGCAGGCGTTTTTGCCCCTCTCCGGGCTCTGGAGGTTTCCTTGAGCCTCCAGGAGGGTGAAAATGGACTCCCCAGGCTCTGGAGGCCAGAAATTGGTCCGTTTCTGGCCTTCCCGAACTTTCAGTATGCCTGTTTTTCACCTTCCTGAGCCTGCACGTGGCTCTGCACTTCCCTGCATCCAAAAGAGGCACCATGGGGACTCTTGGAGTAGGGTGGGGCCAGCCAAAGTGGATTTGGGAGTTCTCTGAACTGCACAGAATCTTAGCTAGAGGTTCTCCCAAGCCCCTGTGAACCACCAGCAGCCACCTGTCACACTCCTGTCTGTCTCCCATTCATCACTCAGCTGGAAACTCAAGAAGAGCCCAATGTGATACAGGGAATTCATACATCCAATTTCTATGACAACTTGGGATAGAGGGTAAAACTCTTCTCTATTACGCTTTGTAGTAAATAAATCTGTGTTGCAAGATTTATTTGCAACATTTGCCAGAGGAAGAATCATGTTCCAGTTTGGTTACTACACATATTAATTATACTATTTCAACCCCAAGGTGTAAAGACATTTCGGACATTTCTTTTCATTTCACAGAAATTGCTGAGCAAATTCTCTGCCAGAATGTAAAAGGCAAAATTTAAATAGGTAACAAATCAAACAATTGGCCTAATCTAACTTAATAGTAGTAGCTCAGTAGTAACTATTGAGTTGCAATCAAAAATGGCATGGAATTAACCAGAACTTTTTTAAGCATAGGTTTTTTTTAAAAAAAAAATATATAGCAAATATTTCCCATTGCATTCTGACTCTTAACCTACCGTATTTTTTGGAGTATAAAACACTCCAAAGTATAAGATGCACCTAGCTTTTGGGGAGGAAAACAAGAAAAAAATCTGCCTCTGGAGGCTTTTAAGAAGAGTTTGGATTGCCATTTGTCAGACATGGTGTAGGGCAGGATATCAAACCCGCGACCCAGATATGTCACACATTGACCATGCCCACAGCCAGCTTAGCAAAGGGGCCTTCCAGCAATTTGCCTCCTTGCAGCAAACAGCGTGTTTCAGTTTCAATTTCAACACAGCCTGATTAGCACAAGCAGCTGATTGTTGGTTAGATTGGCCTCCCGACGATCAACTGTTTCCTGCTGCAGGAATTGCCATAGTCTATTGCTGCCTCCATGAGCCCCGTATTCAGCCTCCGCACACCCCATTTTCAGCTTCTGTGCACCCCATTTTCCGCCCATTCCAGGGGGCGGGGATGGGAATGGGCAGAAAATGAGGTGCGCGGAAGCCGAAAGCAAGGTGCACGGAGGTGGCAATAGGCAATGGCAATCTCTGCAGCCTGAAACAGTTGATGGTCAGGAGGCCAATACAACCAACAATCAACTGCTTGTGCTAATCAAGCTGTGCTGCAGCTGC